>NC_068427.1:7180000-7480625 GCF_023373465.1 Oncorhynchus keta
ACAGAAAAAGCCTTTGGGCTTTCTGAGAATCAAGCCAAAAAATCATTAAAACTATTGGGATACATATCAGGTAGATTTTCAATATGACTACTTATGTAATACTCCCTATAAACAAACAAGGGGAAATCTGCAGTTCAAACAATTACAAAGCACATCCCCCTCCACTGTTTTGGTAAAAAGCTGGTGGGTCTTGAGAAATGTAAACCACTCTCAAATTCATAGACAGGGATACAGATGCAAGGACTGACCATCCATGATATCACAATTATAGTTTTAACCATGTTTAGAGGATGTAGAGTGTTTGTTTACAATTACATTGTGACAAACAATGGTGTGAAACAAGCTTATATTTTGGGTTCTGAAGGGGTATGACAGTCAAACTAAGCTAATGGGCCATTTGTAAGTTAAACTCTTTTAAAACCAATGTGTATATATCATTCATTTAAAAGTCCCAAAATGGATACAACCACAGATTGCCCCTTTAAACTATTGTGTAACATTAATTGACTACAATGAAATGTTTGTCAACAGATTGTAATGCAATTAAAAAAAAAAAGTAATTTAACTAGATGCCACTTAAAATATTCCGCTTTCCCCTAATACACACTAACACGTGCATATCAGTGTTTACACTCAGTATAACCCTTTAATTATTGCAATATTTCATTTATATGTAAGAAAATAGGAGTAACTGTCCATTGTTGTTTTGAGTATCGCAATATACAGGTAACAGCAAAAATAAAGGACGTTGGGCCACCAGGAACTGCCAGAACTTCACACTTTAAAACCCCCATGCTCCGTTGAGACCCCTATTTCAAAGTCACTGAGATATCTTCGAGCCATGGTAGCCAAAATAATAGGCAACTGGTCATTTTTTCTACATGACCCTAAGCATGATACTAGCACACAGCTCAGAAACCCATGCATACCCCACAAGACATGCCACCAGAGGTCTCTTCACAGTCCCCAAGTCCAGACCAGACTATGGGAGGCGCACAGTACTACATCGAGCCATGACTACATGGAACTCTATTCCACATCAAGTAACTGATGCAAGCAGTAGAATCATGTTTTAAAAAAACAGGTACAAATTTCACCTTGGAACAACAGGGTCTGTGAAGAGACACACAAAGGTACAGAGACATGCATACATTGTGATGTTGTTGTATGGTGGTATTGAACATTTTGTGTTGAGGATATGTGATGGTGTAGGGATGTTATATGACTTTAGCTCATTCAGTACCTTCCTGTTGGAAGGTTCACTGTTTTATCTTTTGTTTTATATATAATTTTGCTTTGGTGTGTTTGGACCCCAGGAAGAGTAGCTGATGCCTTGGCAGCAGCTAATGGGGATCCCTAATAAATAACAAATACAAATGATGGTATGTTAATTGCTTATTAATTAACTCAGGAACCACACCTGTGTGGAAGCACCTGCTTTCAATATACTTTAAATCCCTCATTTACTCAAGTGTTTCCTTTATTTTGGCAGTTGCCTGTACATGTGTAATGTATACTAGCCATTTAAACCATTCTAAAGTGTCAATCAAGTCTTCCGATGTGGTACTAGTAGAGAGAGTATAGAGTCTGTGTTTTGATATTTACGGAGAGTCAATTTCAAAGGACTATTGTATTTTTCTAGCATTCCTGTCTTAATACCCAGTATTTGTATGCCGTACTATGTATTATGATTAGTGTTCTTCACCATGTCTTCTCAGCTGCCTGTTTTTCTATGAGCCCAATGCCAGTTATGTTCCCACATGTGATCATTTCTCCAATGTTTGACAGTAATATCTTCTGTTCCATGCTAAACTATTATCAGGACGAAATAAACTACTTCAGCACTTATGGTGTTGCTACAACCATAGGACATTGTTATAGTGTTATATTGACCAAAGAACATTTGTGTGTTGTGTAAAGTATTTATGTCTGTGTGTGAAGAGTCAGTCTGGTTTGTGAGGGCATTAGTAGATACAATTGTGATATACTGTACGTACGGTGTACACTGTGTGTATACTGTACATAAGACTTACAAAGCTGTCACATTGCCTTAAAATCATTGTGGAGCGTTAAGTCCATGGGTCAAATAATCATTGATCACCTAAGGCCACAAGTGACCCGAACCTCACCTTTGCAAAAAACAACATGTCTTTTCTCCCAACTCTGTCTCTGAATGTGGATCTACTGTACTTCCAACTAATCCATCCAAAAGTAAAGGTGCCTTTAACCTTGAGCAGTGAGAGCTGTCAACGTGTTATTAAGTGGATCTACCACTGATCGGATTGAATCTCGGCCTTAGTATCATTCTGCAGCATTAATAATAGGGATAATAAGACAAAGGACAACATCTCTACATTTCACAAAATGTTAAATATGAACCGAAAGGTTCAAATCCCCTGACTAGGTGAAAAAATATGTTGATCTGCCCTTGAGCAAGGCACTTAACCCTAATTGCTCCCGGGTCTAAATAATGGCTGATCCCTGGCTGTGACCACACTCTCCGAAGGTGAGTGGGATATGCAAAAAACACATTTCCCATTTCACACCACACACTTGTACAGGTTACACACTTGAGTTAGAGATGAGGTTATTTTAAACTTAATAAAACAATCTTATATTTTGTAATGCCCTAAGGGGTTTATTTCAAAAAGTAATCTGAATCCCCCAAAATATCATAACTTTTGTTCTGGCTTACTGGGGCTAATTAACAGATTTTGAGCTCTGCTGAAGCAGGGTACTCATAACAGTCTCTCGATGGGCAATTGTGGAGGAATAAATAAAGGTAATTAACTAATCTCCGTAGCCTATGTCAAGAGTGAATCCTTGATAGCCCTCTGATCCTCTATGTCAAGAGGTTTAGATGGAGGAATGTTGGGAGTACGCTGCAGTCCGTCCCTGCCTCCACACTCCTCCCCCACATCACTATGGCAAGAGTGCGGTTGCCATGCTCACAGTCAGTCAGGAGACACAAAATTTCCATGCCATTTCACCCAGTGGGCTGTGCTATACCTCACGGTGGGCATAGATTTCAATGTGCACACTGGTGCCCACAGCTTCAAGAACAAGCCGAGCACTCACTCAAGGGTTAGTGCTATTGGAAATCCTTGGGACGTCCCTACCCTAAACCATAACCTAACCTTAAACCTTGCCTTACCCATTTTAAATGTAAACTTCAATGGGTGAGTGCATTCGGAAAGTATTCAGACCCCTTGACTCTTTCCATATTTTGTAACATTACAGCCTTATTCAAAAATGGATTAAATTGGTCTGTTTTTCCTCATCAATCTATACACAATACCCTATAATGACAAAGAAAAAACATTTTTTTTTAACAAATAGTAAAAATAGAAAAAGCATTCAGACCCTTTACTCAAGTACCTTCGCAGCGATTACAGCCTCATCTTCTTGGGTATGACACTACAAACGTGGCACACCTGTATTTGGGGAGTTTCTCCCATTCTTCTCTGCAGATCCTCTCAAACTCTGTCAGGTTGGATGGGGAGTATTGCTGCACAGCTATTTCCAGGTCCCTCCAGAGATGTTCGATCGGGTTCAAGTCCGGGCTCTGGCTGGGCCACTCAAGGACATTCAGAGACTTGTCCCAAAGCCAATCTTGTGTTGTCTTGGCTACATGCTTAGGGTAGTTATCCTGTTGGAAGGTGAAACTTTGCCCCAGCCAAATAGTTGTGCAGCAACGATCCCCATCCAACCTGACAGAGCTTGAGAGGATCTGCAGAGGAGAATGGGAGAAACCCCCCAAATACAGGTGTGCCAAGCTTGTAGCGTCATACCCAAGAAGACTCAATGCTGTAATTGTTGCCAAAGGTGCTTTAACAAAGTACTGAGGAAAGGGTCTGAATACTTATGTAAATGTAATATTTCAGTTATTTATTTGTAGTAAATTTCAAAAATATCTAAACTCTTTTTGTTTTGTCATTATGGGGTATTTTGTGTAGATTGAAGAGGAGGGAAAAACTATTTAAAACAATTTTAGAATAAGGCTGTAACATAACAAAATGTGGATAAAGTCAAGGTGTCACGACTTCCGCCGAAGTTGGCTCCCCTGCCTGTTCGGGCGGTGCTCGGCGGTCGTCGTCACCGTCCTACTAGCCGCTACCGATCCCTTTTTTTCGTTTGTCTGTTGGTTTTGTCTTATTAGTTTCACCTGTGTGTATTTTGGTTTAATTAGCTTCCCTATATGTAGTAGTTTGTCCCGCCCTTGTTTTGTGCGGGATTGTTTTTTGTTACTCTGTTGGTTGTGGTTTTCATGTTTGTATTCTCCGGACTGTTTGGTCCTGTGTTTGGGACTGGTCTGTGTTATGCGCCCTGTATGTTGGCGTGACCGTTTTTGCAGGAGAATAAATGACTATTTACTGAACCCTGCTCTCTGCGCCAGACTCCAACCCACCACTCCTAGTAGGCTGTGACACAAGGGGTCTGAATACTTTCCGAAGGCACTGTATGCTGCTGGTAGTTGCTCGCAAGTAAATGGTAGTGTCTATAATGTTACCTCATCAGTTATTATCTGACGATATTCATCGTTGCTCATTGTCACTTCATTCTTAAGTTCTGCATGCAATGTAGCCTTTTTAGCGGCTATCGTGCCTGCACAATTCAATCTAATCAAATTGTATTGTCATATTTACAGGATAGATGTGGTGTAGGCTTCACAATTCAATGACATGCTCTTTCCCCTTAACATGTTGTGCTGTTTCCTCTTCCCTCGCTATTACTCTCTCCTCTCTATTAATTATATTAGAACGCTATATAACACCGGAATGCAGAGTGCGGATTACACCATTACATTTGGGGGGAGGTGTCTCTACTGAGTGCACGTGTTAGCACAGCATTTTTTTCATGGGCCTAATAATAAAGATGTAATTTAAATGGTAAAAATGCATTACCTTTTAATGTGGCATGAACACAACCAGTCATGATATTTGCATCTGATTGTCAAACAAATCACTTCAAAAAGTAGGTTTCCTGTGCATGTTCGTCCACTCCAAAATATTTCCAGCATCTAAACTACATGTATACTCTCAACATTCGATGAATGGAAATAGACATCTGGATGAATGCACCAATTTGTAAGTCGCTCTGGATAAGAGCGTCTGCTAAATGACTTAAATGTAAATGTAAATCTTAAATGTACAAAACACCATAGTGTGCCTAATGACATTCTGCGATTGCCATTGATTAGCCATACATTAATTGATGAGTCTTGCTGACAAATTGACCTTTTTTTGTAGCCTGATGAGTCAGGATACCTGAAATGGGGCTGAAACTATCCCAGGAAAAACAGGATGTTCACCATAACACACAGTCAACTTACTAGACTCGTCTACAATGTGTGTTATCGTGAACTTCAAATGGACCTACTGGTAGCCAGTGATGGCAGTGGTAAAAAAAAAAAAAAAACTTGTGTATAAACTCGGACTTCTGGTCACTGTAAAAAAAAAAAGTTACGCTCCCTATACTTTTTTTCTAAAACAAGGTGGGTCACCGGCATTTACTTGCGTTTAATCTCCACGAGGCATACACCACTGCCTGTAGCCTACCCTCTCAGCCGAGACAATTTCTATGATGGTAAATTAATGTCATAAGTGTACAAGCATGTAAAGTATGATTTGCATATGTAAACTATGAGTTGTGCCTATAATAACATATAATATATTTGCAAACATGTACATTTTGAGAATAAATGCAACATAACTAGCAAGCAGGTGATGCGTGAATAAATACAACACTTGCAAAGATCTAACTTCATATGTGAATACAATAAGATTTTGCAACTGGTAATTCTTCTGTGAATCAAAACTACAATTGTCTGTGTTGAATCTGTTTTGGCACAAATTTAGCGACAAAGCTGTTGTGTAGTTGTCAACAACAACAAAAAATGCTTCTAAGAGCTTTCCACTATGCTAAATATGGATCAAATCTGTTGAAATTACTAAATGATATTCACAGAATTTGAAAGCTACAGCAAGACATTGGCGAGGAAGATGAATTGAAAGAATTCATGTTTCTACATAGCTAGCATCAACTTTGTAGCAGTTATGCTAACGTTAGTTAGCTTGCTAGCGATGTTTTGAGGAGAACAGGCTATCTCTGTAGACATTCAATCATCTGTATCAGTTACATTCCATATGATGTTTTAATCTACGTGTACTGTATTGCTATCTGTCTCGTGTTGTACCAATCATCAGCATGAAGAATAATGAATTCTGTTTAATTTTTCAAGTGGACTGAATTCTCTTTCAAATAATGGTGTGCCTCTCTTTTAGATCTGCCAAGCACAACTCTGCCTCTGCTAGTAACACAACCACTGCCTCGGTGGTAGGGTTCCTCCTTCCTTCCTGGCTGGCCCAGTCCAGGGTTGACATTGGACGGGAACAGAGTGTCTCCCAACTCCCCGGTCTCAGTCCCCAGTAATTATTCTGTAATTGCTTATGTGTCAGAGAGGGCTAGCATCAGCTTGTCAAATCTGGACCCAGTGCAGATCTAGAATCAGATGTAGGCTGTCCTGATTAATGTGAGACAATAGTCAAGCATTTGTAACAAGAACATTGAGTGTTGTGTTGGAGTTTAACATCCTTATTTTGCAAATGTGGATGTTTAGCTGATCTGCAGTGGACTACCTTTCAATTTAAGGACAGTGGTCAACATCCTTTTCTCAAGGTTGTCAAGATCACTTTCACATTCAAAAAGCAAGCTGAAATCTACTGCTCAGATTTTTTATTTTACATGAACCTGACACAATGAATGAGGTTTGGGCAGTAGGCCTGATACATTATCACAGCATGTTGGTTATATGATTGGCCTGCCAATATTGTTAATCATACCATAGTATATTTCAAAACGCAATCTTTGATAACAAAATAGATCAGTTGGTTTAGCACTGTGGAGCATGAATTGAAATAATTAGCTTTTTCATTTTACTGGACTGATGGTACCTGCATCTGATGGTCAATAAGATCAAATTATGACGTCAGTGATTATCAGGTCAAAAAGTCGGAGCTCTAGAAAGATGCTGAGTTTCCGACTTGGAATTCCGAGTTGGATGACCGTTCCCCAAAAATTCCCAACTGCCTCTTGCGGTCCCTGCTCTCCTTCCTTTCTTCCGGTTAGACTGACCAGAGAGAGGGGACACCATCTTCCACCTGATGGCGAAACACAACTCGCACCACATCTGCCTCATGCACAAATTCATGTTGTTCCTATGAACAGTAAAAGTTCAATAATAATATTAAAGTGCACCTACCGCAAACAGCTCAACACGATTTTAAAAAAGGAGCACAAGCCGTTATCGTTCGTTGGCTTTTATACAGAAATATTTGGTGATCGACGAGGAATGCCTTAAAGATTGACCAGTTGATCACGATCGACCGGTTGGCGACCACTTCTCTAGGATGACTATCACCACTATCTATGACTAACCATGCACATGTAGTCCACCACCCCTTTTCTAATAAATAGACCTCAATCTATTGTAAATGGAACAATAATGTTTTCCATGTATTTATGATTCATATTCCCTTTCGTCAATAACAGCTTCTAGACATCATGGCAATGCTTGACTGAAAAATCTTGAAACATGTCTAGACTTTGACGGTGATGTGGTTGCCCATTTTTTCAGTGAGATGTTGACTGTCCCACCCCTATCCCAACCATTTTCTTTCCCTCTCAGCATCTTGTTTGCAGACTTCTTCCTGGTTAACCTGATCTTGTGGGTGGAGGGCTTCAAGGCAGCCATCCCCTTCGGCACGCTGGAGGCCATCTTGGCTTTGTGGTTTGGCATCTCCGTGCCCTTTACCTTTGTGGGCAGCTAGCCTACTTTGGCATCAAGAGGCCTGTGAGTTTCACCTATTAATCAGTCTGTATGAATAACTCTTTCAGGTCATCTTACATCATGTGCATTTCCCTCGTGTTTGCAACCTCTTTCAAACTGGCATAACAGAGAAAACATGGCACACTAACAAGCGTCTAATGTGTTTCTATGCTACTCCCTGTGCTCAAGACGATTGAGCAGCCATTGAGAACCAAGGAGATCCCTTGGCAGGTCCATGAACATTCTTTCTTTACCAAGCCCGTGCCAAGTATCGTCATGGAGACATCCATCCCTTCGGCTACATCTTCATCCTCGACAGTATCTGGTTTGGGTTCCTGTTCCTGGTGTTCATAATTTTCCTCATCACCTACTCCGAGGGCACCATCCTGCTGTGCTACTTCCACTTGTTGGTGGAGCCGTACATGCATGGATATGGTTATCACAATATTGGCATGTTGTGCTCTCTTTGCATGTAAATGCATTGTGTAATACCTGTAAAATGGATTTCCAAAATGTCCAGTTTGACAGATTATCTGTGCATTTTATTTAAGATACCAAGTGTGAAGTCTTCTTGTTTAACGGTAAATCTAAATAAACATACTAAATTATGCAACTGTTTCTTTCTCATATCACTCCAATTTCTCTGCTCATTGATCCAAGCACTTAGACCTCACTAGTGTCAAAAATGTATATTGAGCCAAACCTAAAGAGTGTGTTGTATGGGACTCACTGGTGGTGGCACTCCTTCCTGAACATCTCTTCATGGCAGTCTACCTGTTGGTCTATGACATGCACTACTTCTTCTCGATAACTGCAGATCATCAGTGCTGCCACTTACCATCCTCTACTTCAACATGATCATCATCTTCACCACCACCACGAGGCTAGACAGTAACAGGTTTTTGCAAATGAGTTTTAAAAAATTGGGTATCTACTGATTTAACAAACAAACTGGAAATTTTGGCAGACTTGGGTCAATTTGTCAGTTGTTTCCAGCCACCTTTCTCAATAGGAATTTTTAACCACCTTTAATAGATAGAAATTGGTGGTGCTGTAATAACGAGCTGAGTCAGTTGAAAATATTGATGCCAAGGATATTTTTTGCGTCTGTTTACTCTTTCATTAGTTTCTGCTTTTATTTATTTATTTCTGGTACCCTCCAGCCTGCGTGGCATAGCATTGTTAAAATCATCCCCGTGTTGAGATGAAACACATGTGTGTTGCAAAGCCATATGCTCTATGTCCTCTCTGCTCTACCTAGCTGTTTTAATGGGCGGATGTGGGTAATACTAATACAGAGAACCATTGTAAATGTATTTTCTCCTCTTTAATGCTTTTTAAACCAAGTCAAAGCCCTTAAATCTGTAGTTTGAAGCATATTTAAAACCTTTGTTCCACTATTACATATCCAACAAACATAGCAGACAACACTTTTGCAAGGGTATCTGACAGAGGTGTCAACTCGATTCTGACTCTATTGTGTAGGGCTCTTTAGGCCTACTATCATTAACGTACAGGTAGTCTACTTGTTGGATGGGGTGGATGAAAATTGGTGTCAAGCTGTAGCCCATTTGTTTGGTGATATTGTCGAACATCAGCTGATCCAGGAAAGAAATTAATATTGATAGAAAACAATAAAGATAAATGGTCGACTCCTGGCCACTGATGGCTTGGAGAACACCAGTACCTGTGCGCACCTGAAAAACAAAGCAATGAGTGCTCTAAACATCTGATTGACAAAAGCAAAGAATAATAAATCAACATATAAATCTAATGCATTGGAATGAAGTGGGGGTGTCCGTTTCATTTGAGAGGTTTTATTTTAATATTTACCACTGTATTTTGAAGTAGGAGAATAGGTAAATTGGTATTATTTAGCGACTCCACAAAGTTATACTTTTGTTGCATTTAGGGGAGGTAACATCTCATTCAGGGGAGCTGAGCCCCCCCACCGAACGACTTGTAACTAGTGTGCGACAATTAACTAAGGCCATTAAAATGAACAAGTGTGCCCTCTGCGGTTAAGACGGGCAAAATCAACACCATTACAATGAATATCTTTAAATCGCTCCGCCATTTCCTGGTTGTTCAAATTCTAATAGTAAGCCAAATGGGAGTGTGAAAAAACAAGCAATTTATAGTGTAAAGAATCACTGTACCATCTAAATATAACTCACATTCCTATGTAAATTGGGTCGGGTTGCCCAAAAAGTTACATATTGCAGCTTTAATATGGCTGTTTGCTGAACAACATGTTGTCTTGTATCAAACCTTCTTTTGCAATTTAGCTATCCTCTAGGGACAAGGGCACATCTATGCTGTTGGCAGTGGGTCACATATGGAATGCCATATAACAATGGCGTTTGAACTCTACTAAGGTGAACTCGAGACCTCATTGAATGGCCTCTCCAACAATCCATTGCATGTATAATAATCAGAGAACACATGTTTCATAAGTCTATAAGCTAGTCATTTATATTTGATATTAATTTGGCTTACGTAATCGTAGCCTTGCTCAAGTGATGCTTCGCAACATTAGTAATTTTATCAATTGATTCGTCAGTGATTTATATGGAATATGTCATCCATGCTTTATGAGCTCATTAGACCTACTACTGCCTTTAAAACTCTTCACTCTCTGCATTTTTATTTTATTTGTATTTCATCTCCTCATAAACAAAATGTATTCTGTTTACTTGATATGTCGCGTCAGTCACTGCAATCAGTTCTATCTCGAATAATGGCGATATTTTTTCAGCAGCAAACTACTATACTATGTATGTGGCAGGGTGGTCATCAACAGTAACATGTCAATTAAGAACGGTGGCTTACAGCTTCAGTTATGTTGCGCGTAGCTTACTAATTCAATTTCACGGTTTTGTCATTCTTCTAACCATTTGTTACAGGTGGAGCTTCAGTCCCGTAAGAACAGGTGACACCATGCCAAACTGATCAGGGGGAAATGCTTCTTTATGCAAGCTTCAAACATCCTGCCCTACTAACGACGGTTTGGTCCCATAGCCGCCGCCTTAAAAATTAAGGCTATGTAGCAATGGGTTCACCACTCTGTTTGCTATACTGCTTACCGCTCATCTGGCACCTGCACGGGTTTGGGTAGGAACTCCCCTCACCTGGTTGGCTATGATAAGCCAACTGACAATTACTCTTGAGGTGCTGACCTGTTTCACCCTCTACAACCACTGTGATTATTATTTGACCCTGTTGGTCATCTATGAACGTTTGAACATCTTGAAGAACGATCTGGCCTTAATGGCCATGTACTCTTATAATCTCTTCTCGGCTGAGCCAGAAGAGGACTGGCCACCCCTCAGAGCCTGGTCCCTCTCTAGGTTACATCCTAGCTTCCTGCCTTTCTAGCGAGTTTTTCCTAGCCACCGTGCTTCTACATCTGCATTGCTTGCAGGGGTTGTAGACTGGGTTTCTGTATAACACTTTGACATCTGCTGATGTAAAAAGGGCTTTATAAATACATTTGATTGATAGGTCTAAAAACCTGCAGATACTCAGCCCTCTGTGGAATGAGTTTGACATCCCTAGTTTGGCTCTGAGTACGGTTTTACTACAGACGCTTCCCATCAATGTTAATTTGGGGGAATTTTTAGACTAGTAGTCTGCAGTTAATCGGTTTTAGGTTACGGATAACTGGTTCATCTTTAGGGGTCCTGACTCATAGGCCCAGTGTCAGCATATCACACACTAGGCAAATCACATTAGTCAGGCACTATGTCTAGTTGCGTCGTCTCGTTCCCATTTATTTAATTTTCCCATTTATATCCAATCAGAACGACTGTTCATTGCAACAGAACAATTTTAAGGCAAAGGGTAGGTACTTTGAAGAATTTGATTAACACTTTTTTGCTTTCTACATGATTCCATATGTGTTATTTCATAGTTTTGATGTCTTCACTATTATTCTACAATGTAGACTTTTGAATAAAAAATGTTTTTTTAAACATGAGCTAGCGCACACCCAGAATAATAGTTTGTGTTGAAGGTGCAGACAAACGGTGAATAAACTATAAACTATCAAAATAAAGTCACTCACTCCATGTATAATCTCCCAGCAATTTAATGGGTATCTACCAATGTTTTGGCATCACTGTGCCTTCCTCAGATCCTGAGGAAGGCACAGTGATGCTGAAACGTTGGTAAATACCCATTAAATTACCACATGCTTACACAGGGGCACCTTGTGCTGGGGACAATAAAAGGCCACACTAAAATGTGCAGTTTTGTCACACAACCCAATGCCACAGATGTGTAACAATATTTTTGTTCTGTATAAAGTACCAACTATACAGTACCAACAATTTTAATGGGTATTTACCAACGTTTTGGCATCACTGTGCCTTCCTCAGATCCTGATGCTGAAACGTTGGTAAATACCCATTAAAATTGTTGGTACTGTATAGTTGGTACTTTATACTGAACAAAAATATAAACGCAACATGCAAAAATGTCAAACAATTTACTGAGGCACAGTTCAAAGGAAATCAGTCAATTTCAAATGAATTAGGCCCTAATCTATCGATTTCACATGGCTGGGAATACAGATAAGCATCTGCAGGTCACAGATTCCTAAAATAAAATGGGCCTCGCAATGGGCCTCTGGATCTCATCATGGTATTTCTGTGCATTCAAATTGCTACCGATAAAATACAATTGTGTTTATTGTCCGAAGCTTATACCTGCCCATACCATAACCCCACCGCCACCATGGGGCACTTTGTTCACAACGTTGACATCAGCAAACCGCTCGCCCACACAACACCATACACATGGTCTGCGGTTGAGAGGCCGTTTAGACGTACTACCAAATTCTCTAAAACAACGTTGAAGGCGGCTTATGGTAGAGAAATTGACATTCAATTCTCTGGCAACATTATTAGTCAACATTCTTGCAGTCAGCATGCCAATTGCACATTACCTCAACTTGAGACATCTGTGGCATTGTGTGACAAAGCTGCACATTTTAGTGTGGCATTTTATTGTCCCCAGCACAAGATGCACCTGTGTAACAATCATACTGTTTAATCAGCTTCTTGATTTGCCATTCCTGTTATGTGGATGGATTATCTTGGCAAAGGAGAAATGCACTTTGTGACATTGGCTGATGTAAAAAGGGCTTTATAAATACATTTGAATATAAATGCATTTGATTGAAATGCTCACTAACAGGGATGTAAAGAAATGTGTGCACAAAATGTGAGAAATAGCTTTTAGTGCATATGAAACATTTATTTTTTCTTTCAGCTCATGAAACATGGAACCAACGGTTACATGTTACATTTATATTTTTGTTCAGTGTATTTACGAAAGTTCAAATCAGTAAGGCTGGTCTGAATGGATCGTCACTTTTCATTAATCTCGTAAACTCATAATTTACATGACTTCCTATTTCACTCATCAGCATAGCTGGTATTTGATGGTAGTGTCTATAATGTTAGCTCATCAGCTTAGAATCATGTCTCTCTTCCTTCTTTCCTATTAGCAAACGTGTGGAATGTCATTCACATAATAAACTGCAGCCTATGAGAATGGCACACTAATGGAATTCTACCATGGTTGCTGATTAACCAATTGGCTCACTCGTGCAATAATCACTATCCTTTCTTTCAACCAATGGGCATGAATCAGCAACAGTCTTCCAATGACCTTCCACTTCCCCACTACCACCAGCATAATAACCTTAAGGCCTGACATTGGAACGCCTTTCCCCCAGCGAGGGGGTTTCGATTCCAGCTGCCCAGCATAGGGCAACCTGTCATCAGCATCTGACTCTGAGGAGCATTCCTCAGAGACGAGGCCTACCCCAAACTATTCAATAAAATTCCTTATTATATACTGTCTCTTGTCATTCTCTTGTCATTCTCTTGTCATTCAGTTAAGCCTGTACTCGATTGAACTGTGGGACTAACTACCTCGACTAACCGGTACCGGTACCCCTTATATATATTCTCATTATTGTTATTTTATTGTGTTACTTTTTATTTTTTACTTTACTTTATTTTGTAAATATTATCTTAACTCTATTTCTTGAATTGCATTGTTGGTTAAGGGCTTGTAAGTAAGCATTTCACGGTATTCGGCGCATTCGGCATTTGATACATTGGCGTCAACATGGGCTAGCATCCCTCTGGAAAGCTTTCGACCCTTTGTAGTCCATACTCCGACGAATCGAGGCTGTTCTGAGGGCAAAAGGGACACCATACAGCTTATGTAGATGGGTCTACTATAAAACTCACACCATATCATACACATCATAGATTTCTTCAGCTGGATAAAAGTCTGTTTTTGATAGTTTAAGTTATTGTGTAGATAAATTAATATAGTTTCATAAAGGAAATCTGAGGAAAAATCTACCGAAGTTCTATCAACCCCATCTCATGTTCTACTGACGCATCGAGCACTCTTGACCATTGCTACTCGCCCTTCCGGGATGGCTACAAGGACCTTCCCCGCCCTCATCAGATCACACCTCCATTTCTCTACTCCCCTCCTACAGCCAGAACCTTAAACAGGAAGTACCCGTGGTAAGGACTGTTTAACGTTGGTCTGACCAATCGAAATGTTCCGGTTTGTCTCTGAAAAGAGTATAGACGTATATACTGACTCTGTCACTGAGTTCATCAGGAAGTGAGTAGAGGATATTGTTCTCACTGTGACGATTAGAACTTATCCAAACCAAAAACCGTGGATAGATGGCAGCATTCGCACAAAACTGAAAGTCTGAACCAACGTATTTAAACACGATAGGTTGACTGGGAACATGGACGTATACAAACAGAAACAATGGTGGACATCTTGAAGCCAAAACAACAGAACGCGGACAAAGTGGAGTTGCAATTCAACATCTCAGACATAAGATGTATGTGGCAGGGACTCCAGAGCCGTGTCCGCATAGCATGTGCAGACAAGCTGGCGGAGTGTTTACGGATATATTCACTCTCCCTATCCCAGTCTGTTGTCCCCACTGGCTTCAAGATGTCCACCATTGTTCCTGTACCCAAGAAAGCAAAGGTAGCTGAACTAAATGACTATTGCTGGAAAAAAAGACTATCTCGAGGCCATCAGATTGTTAAATGTATTTTTTATTTATTTAAATAGGCAAGTCTGTTAATAACCAATTCAAATTTTCAATGATGGCATAGGAACAGTGGGTTAACTGCCTTGTTCAGGGCCAGAACAACAGACGGTTTACCTTGTCAGCTCAGGGATTCGATCTTGCAACCTTTCAGTTACTAGTCCAATGCTGTAACCACTAGGCTACTTGTCACCCTAAATAGTCAACATTAGCCTAGTGTAGCCTGCCCTGAACCTTAATCACTGATACTAGCCAACAGAGACTGCTGTCCTATATATGTAGTCATTCAACACTGGTCAATTTTTACATACTGTTTTACCCACGTATATACTGTTTTCTAGTCAGTGTTCATCTTATATTAACTACTGCTGTACACACCTTTTCTATTCATATACTGTCTATTTCACACCATTATATATATATACAGAGCATTCAGAAAGTATTCAGACCCATTGACTTTTTCCACATTTTGTTACTGTTATGCAGATGAATGAGGACCCAAAAGCGACTTGGCGAAAACAGAGTCTTTATTCCAGTAAAGGATATAAGCAATACTCCTGGACAATCAGAGCAGAAAACAAAACATAAAAAACTTAAATCCACTCGTAGTGACGAGGACAGACTGGAGACTCGACCATTAACTGTAGGTTGCCTCGGGAAGGCACCGACCGTAGCGGACTCAGACACCTGCTCACACGCAGCATCTGAAGGAGACAAGACACGACAGGGCGAGACAAAGACACAGCACAGCGAACATCATACAAGGATCCGACAAGGACAGAAGCGGAAAACAAGGGGAGAAATAGGGACTCTAATCAGAGGACAAAATAGGGGACAGGTGTGAAAAGACTAAATGAGTGAGTTAGGAGAATGAGGAACAGCTGGGAGCAGGAACGGAACATAGAGAGAGGAGAGAGAGGGAGGGGAGAGAGAGGGATAGAAAAAGGGAACGAACCTAATAAGACCAGCAGGGGGAAACGAACAGAAGGGAAAGCATAATGACAAGACAATATAAGACAAAACATGACAGTACCCCCCCACTCACCGAGCGCCTCCAGGCGCACTCGAGGAGGAATCCTGGCGGCAACGGAGGAAATCATCAATCAGCGAACGGTCCAGCACGTCCCGAGATGGAACCCAACTCCTCTCCTCAGGACCGTAACCCTCCCAATCCACTAAGTACTGGTGACCACGTCCCCGAGAACGCATGTCCATGATCCTACGTACCTTGTAAATAGGTGCGCCCTCGACAAGGACGGGGGGGGGGGAAGACGAACGGGGGTGCGAAGAAAGGGCTTGACACAGGAGACATGGAAGACAGGATGGACGCGACGAAGATGTCGCGGAAGAAGCAGTCGCACAGCGACAGGATTGACGACCTGGGAGACACGGAACGGACCAATGAACCGCGGAGTCAACTTACGAGAAGCTGTCGTAAGGGGAAGGTTACGAGTGGAAAGCCACACTCTCTGGCCGCGACAATACCTAGGACTCTTAATCCTACGTTTATTGGCGGCTCTCACAGTCTGCGCCCTGTAACGGCAAAGTGCAGACCTCACCCTCCTCCAGGTGCGCTCACAACGTTGGACAAACGCCTGAGCGGAGGGAACGCTGGACTCGGCGAGCTGGGACGAGAACAGAGGAGGCTGGTAACCCAGACTACTCTGAAACGGAGATAGCCCGGTAGCAGACGAAGGAAGCGAGTTGTGAGCGTATTCTGCCCAGGGGAGCTGTTCTGCCCAAGACGCAGGGTTTCTAAAAGAAAGGCTGCGTAGTATGCGCGACCAATCGTCTGATTGGCCCTTTCTGCTTGACCGTTAGACTGGGGATGAAAACCGGAAGAGAGACTGACGGAAGCACCAATCAAACGACAGAACTCCCTCCAAAACTGTGACGTGAATTGCGGACCTCTGTCTGAAACGGCGTCTAACGGGAGGCCATGAATTCTGAACACATTCTCGATGATGATTTGTGCCGTCTCCTTAGCGGAAGGAAGCTTAGCGAGGGGAATGAAATGTGCCGCCTTAGAGAACCTATCGACAACCGTAAGAATCACAGTCTTCCCCGCAGACGAAGGCAGACCGGTAATGAAGTCTAAGGCGATGTGAGACCATGGTCGAGAAGGAATGGGAAGCGGTCTGAGACGACCGGCAGGAGGAGAGTTACCTGACTTAGTCTGCGCGCAGTTCGAACAAGCAGCCACGAAACGGCGCGTGTCACGCTCCTGAGTAGGCCACCAAAAGCGCTGGCGAATAGAAGCAAGAGTACCTCGAACGCCGGGATGGCCAGCTAACTTGGCAGAGTGAGCCCACTGAAGAACAGCCAGACGAGTAGAAACAGGAACGAAAAGAAGGTTACTAGGACAAGCGCGCGGCGACGCAGTGTGAGTGAGTGCTTGCTTAACCTGTCTCTCAATTCCCCAGACTGTCAACCCGACAACACGCCCATAAGGAAGAATCCCCTCGGGATCAGTAGAAGCCACAGAAGAACTAAAGAGACGGGATAAGGCATCAGGCTTGGTGTTCTTATTACCCGGGCGATAAGAAATCACAAACTCGAAACGAGCGAAAAACAACGCCCAACGAGCTTGACGTGCATTAAGTCGTTTGGCAGAACGGATGTACTCAAGGTTCTTATGGTCAGTCCAAACGACAAAGGAACGGTCGCCCCCTCCAACCACTGTCGCCATTCGCCTAGGGCTAAGCGGATGGCGAGCAGTTCGCGGTTACCCACATCATAGTTGCGTTCCGATGGCGACAGGCGATGAGAAAAATAAGCGCAAGGATGAACCTTATCGTCAGACTGGAAGCGCTGGGATAGAATGGCTCCCACGCCCACCTCTGAAGCGTCAACCTCGACAATGAATTGTTTAGTGACGTCAGGAGTAACGAGGATAGGAGCGGACGTAAAACGCTTCTTGAGGAGATCAAAAGCTCCCTGGGCGGAACCGGACCACTTAAAGCACGTCTTGACAGAAGTAAGAGCTGTGAGAGGGGCAGCAACTTGACCGAAATTACGAATGAAACGCCGATAGAAATTAGCGAAACCTAGAAAGCGCTGCAACTCGACACGTGACCTTGGAACGGGCCAATCACTGACAGCCTGGACCTTAGCGGGATCCATCTGAATGCCTTCAGCGGAAATAACAGAACCGAGAAAAGTGACGGAGGAGACATGAAAGGCGCACTTCTCAGCCTTCACGTAGAGACAATTCTCTAAAAGGCGCTGGAGTACACGTCGAACGTGCTGAACATGAATCTCGAGTGACGGTGAAAAAATCAGGATGTCGTCAAGGTAGACAAAAACAAAGATGTTCAGCATGTCTCTCAGTACATCATTAACTAATGCCTGAAAAACAGCTGGAGCATTAGCGAGACCAAACGGCAGAACCCGGTACTCAAAATGCCCTAACGGAGTGTTAAACGCCGTTTTCCACTCGTCTCCCTCTCTGATGCGCACGAGATGGTAAGCATTACGAAGGTCCAACTTAGTAAAGAACCTGGCTCCCTGCAGAATCTCGAAGGCTGATGACATAAGGGGAAGCGGATAACGATTCTTAACCGTTATGTCATTCAGCCCTCGATAATCCACGCAGGGGCGCAGAGTACCGTCCTTCTTCTTAACAAAAAAACCCCCCGCCCCGGCAGGAGAGGAAGAAGGCACTACGGTACCGGCGTCAAGAGAAACAGACAAATAATCCTCGAGAGCCTTACGTTCGGGAGCCGACAGAGAGTATAGTCTACCCCGAGGGGGAGTGGTCCCCGGAAGGAGATCAATACTACAATCATACGACCGGTGAGGAGGAAGGGAGTTGGCTCTGGACCGACTGAAGACCGTGCGCAGATCATGATATTCCTCCGGCACTCCTGTCAAATCACCAGGTTCCTCCTGAGAAGAGGGGACAGAAGAAACAGGAGGGATAGCAGACATTAAACACTTCACATGACAAGAAACGTTCCAGGATAGGATAGAATTACTAGACCAATTAATAGAAGGATTATGACATACTAGCCAGGGATGACCCAAAACAACAGGTGTAAAAGGTGAACGAAAAATCAAAAAGGAAATAGTCTCACTGTGGTTACCAGATACTGTGAGGGTTAAAGGTAGTGTCTCATATCTGATACTGGGGAGATGACTACCATCTAAGGCGAACATAGGCGTGGGCTTCCCTAACTGTCTGAGAGGAATGTCATGTTTCCGAGCCCATGCTTCGTCCATAAAACAACCCTCAGCCCCAGAGTCTATCAAGGCACTGCATGAAGCAGCCGAACCGGTCCAGCGTAGATGGACCGACATAGTAGTACAGGATCTTGATGGAGAGACCTGAGTAGTAGCGCTCACCAGTAGCCCTCCGCTTACTGATGAGCTCTCTTTTACTGGACATGAATTGACAAAATGTCCAGCAATACCGCAATAGAGGCACAGGCGGTTGGTGATCCTCCGTTCCCTCTCCTTAGTCGAGATGCGAATACCTCCCAGCTGCATGGGCTCAGTCTCTGAGCCGGAGGAAGGAGATGGTTGCGATGCGGAGAGGGGAAACACCGTTAACGCGAGCTCTCTTCCACGAGCTCGGTGACGAAGATCTACCCGTCGTTCTATGCGGATGGCGAGTGCAATCAAAGAGTCCACACTGGAAGGAACCTCCCGGGAGAGAATCTCATCCTTAACCTCTGCGTGGAGTCCCTCCAGAAAACGAGCGAGCAGCACCGGCTCGTTCCAGTCACTAGAGGCAGCAAGAGTGCGAAACTCTATAGAGTAATCCGTTATGGATCGATCTCCTTGACATAGGGAAGCCAGGGCCCTAGAAGCCTCCCTACCAAAAACTGAACGATCAAAAACCCGTATCATCTCCTCTTTAAAGCTCAGGTAATTGTTAGAACAATCAGCCCTTGCCTCCCAGATAGCTGTGCCCCACTCTCGAGCCCGGCCAGTAAGGAGTGATATGACGTAAGCAACCCGAGCTCTCTCTCTTGAGTATGTGTTGGGTTGGAGAGAGAACACAATATCACACTGGGTGAGAAAAGAGCGGCACTCAGTGGGCTGCCCGGAGTAACAAGGTGGGTTATTAACCCTAGGTTCCGGAGACTCGGCAGACCAGGAAGTAGCAGGTGGCACGAGACGAAGACTCTGGAACTGTCCAGAGAGGTCGGAAACCTGAGCGGCCAGGGTCTCAACGGCATGACGAGCAGCAGACAATTCCTGCTCGTGTCTGCCGAGCATGGCTCCCTGGATCTCGACGGCAGTGTTACGAGAATCCGTAGTCGCTGGGTCCATTCTTGGTCGGATCCTTCTGTTATGCAGATGAATGAGGACCCAAAAGCGACTTGGCGAAAACAGAGTCTTTATTCCAGTAAAGGATATAAGCAATACTCCTGGACAATCAGAGCAGAAAACAAAACATAAAAACTTAAATCCACTCGTAGTGACGAGGACAGACTGGAGACTCGACCATTAACTGTAGGTTGCCTCGGGAAGGCACCGACCGTAGCGGACTCAGACACCTGCTCACACGCAGCATCTGAAGGAGACAAGACACGACAGGGCGAGACAAAGACACAGCACAGCGAACATCATACAAGGATCCGACAAGGACAGAAGCGGAAAACAAGGGGAGAAATAGGGACTCTAATCAGAGGACAAAATAGGGGACAGGTGTGAAAAGACTAAATGAGTGAGTTAGGAGAATGAGGAACAGCTGGGAGCAGGAACGGAACATAGAGAGAGGAGAGAGAGGGAGGGGGAGAGAGAGGGATAGAAAAAGGGAACGAACCTAATAAGACCAGCAGGGGGAAACGAACAGAAGGGAAAGCATAATGACAAGACAATATAAGACAAAACATGACAGTTACATTACAGCCTTATTCTAAAATCGAAGAAAAACTAATACATTCTCATTAATCTACGCACAATACCCCATATTAACAAATTGAAAACAGGTGGAGTCCACTTGTGGTAAATTCAATTGATTGGACATGATTTGGACAGGCACACACCTGTCTATTTAAGGTCCTATAGTTGACAGTGCATGTCAGAGCAAAAACCAAGCCATGATGCCGAAGGAATTGTCCATAGAGCTCCGAGACAGGATTGTGTCGAGGCACAGATCTGGGGGAAAGAATTTCTGTAGCATTGAAGGTCCCCTTGAACACAGTGGCCTCCATCATTTTTAAATGGAAGAAGTTTGGAACCACCAAGACTCTTCCTAGAGCTGGCCGCCTGGCCAAATTGAGCAATCGGGGGAGAACGCGATGGTCACTCTGACAGAGTTCCAGAGTTTCAAGATTCCCTGGTCTGATGCAAACAAGATTGAACTCTTCGAATGCCAAGCGCCATGTCTGGTGGAAACCTGGCACCATGCAGTGGGGATGTTTTTCAACGGCAGGGACTGGGAGAATAGTCACGATTGAGGGAAATATGAACGGAGCAAAGTTCAGAGATATTCTGGATGAAAACCTGCTCCGGAGCGCTCAGGACCTCAGACTGGGCAAAGGTTCAACTTCCAACAGGACAACGACCCTAAGCACACAACCAAGACAACACAGAATTGGCTTCGGGACAAGTCTCTGAATTTCCTTGAGTGGCCCATCCAGAGCCCAGACTTGAACCCGGTTGAACAGGTTCAGGTCTCTGGAGAGAACTGAAAATAGATGTGCTGTGATGTTCCCCATACAACCTGATAGAGCTTGAGAGGGGATCTTCAGAGAAGAATGGGGGAAACAGACCAAATACAGTTGTGCCAAGCTTGGAGCGTCATACCCAAGAAGACTCGAGGCTGTAATCACTGCCAAAGGTCCATCAACAAGGTACTGAGTACTTATGTAAATTAGATTTCATTTTTGTAATTTTTTATAAATTAGCATAAAAGTCTTAACTTTTTTTGCTTTGTCATTATGGGGTATTGTGTGTAGATTGACGAGGGGAAAAAATGATTTGATCAATTTTAGAATAAGGCTGTAATGTATCAAAATTTGGAAAAAAGTAAAGGGGTCTGAATACTTTCCGAATGCACTGTATTTCACCAGTATTACAGTGCCTTCAGAAAGTATTCATACCCATTGACTAATTCCACATTTCGCTGTGTTACAGACTGAATTCCTTCTGTTTTAGGTTATCCTGCTGAAAGGTAAATTCATCTCCCCGTGTCTGGTGAAAGGCAGACTAAACCAGTTTTTACTCTGTTTATTCAGGACATAAAGTGAATTTCTTTGGCACATTTTTGGAAGTTTTACTTTAGTGCCTTTTTGCAAACAGGATGCATGTTTCCAAACATGTTTTATTCTGTACAGGCTTCTTTTCACTCTGTCATTTAGGTTAGTATTGTGGAGTAACTACACTTTTGTTGATCCATCCTCAGTTTTCTCCTAACACAGCCATTAAACTTGAACTGTTTTAAAACCACCATTGGCCTGGTGAAAATCCCTGAGCGGTTTCCTTCCTCTCTGGCAACTGAGTTAGGAAGGACATCTGTATCTTTGTAGTGACTGGGTGTATTGATACACCATCCAAAGTGTAATTAATAACTTCACCATGCTGAAAGGGATATTCAATGGCTGCTCATCTACCAATTGGCGCCCTTCTTTGCAAGGAATTGGAAAACCTCCATGGTCTTTGTGGTTGAATCTGTTTAAAATTCGCTGCTCAACTGGGGGATCTTACAGATTTTATGTGGGGTACAGGAGGTAGTCATTAAAAACGCATGTTAAACACTATTATTGCCCACAGAGTGAGTCTATGCAACTTATTATGTAACTTGTTAAGCAAATTCTTACTCCTACATTTACTTAAGCTTGCCATAACAAAGGGACTAAATACTTATTGGCTCAAGATATTTCAGCTTTTGATTTCTTATTAATTTGTAGAACTTTCGAAAACCATAATTCCATTTTGACGTTATGGGGTATTGTGTGTAGGCCACAAAATCTAAATGTAATCCATTTTAAATTCAGGCTGTAACACAAAATGTGGAAAAGGACAAGGGGTTTGAATACTTGCTGAAGGCCCTGTAAATACTGTTAATCCCAGTTGTTTGGTTACATAAATTGGTTACATAAATTTCTGTTAATGCATGTATTACTTAGTCATTTACCGTTGTCATTCTTGGAATGGAAACATTGGTTTCAGAGTTCACAACAAAACAAGTATGGGTTTATTTCATAACCATCATTTACTAGATTTGTAAATACTTTCATTGTCTTTTGTTTTGAGTGCATGTGAGCAATGAGCATATGTCTTGTTTCTCTGCCCTGATAATGTTGAGGGACTGCGTCCCTAGTAAGCTATTTGAAACATCTTTCCAACAATCTCCCCTTCGACAATCAACCATCCTCGGTGTGATAGAGCAATGGCCGGCAATTTATCACGTTGTATCAATGTGTCAATATGGCAGAGGTTGATGATCTAGCAAAAGTGTACAGGTGGTTAAAGTGTTGGGCCAATAACCAAAAGGTTGCTAGATCAAATCCCTGAGCTGACATCTGTCGTTCTGCCCCTGAACAAGGCAGTTAACCCACTGTTCCTAGGCTGTCATTGTAAATAAGAATTTGTTGTTAACTGACTTACCTAGTTGAAAAACATCCATTGTTTTTGATTAAACACATGACAATGATTAACATTACGACCACAAGATGTCACAAATGTATTTTTCCAACACTTTCCCTGGCTGCCACTGTTCTTGCTCAACAAAAAGGTCCTCTGTGTCATCACAGTTTGTGGACAAAAATATAGTATTTACACTGAAATGTTAAACATGCTAATTGCTAACCCGTTAGCTAACATTTTAACGGACCAATAATCACAAAACATTGATGGCTTGATTACAACATAACACTGATGAAGGTAATGTATTTTTTAAACATTGTTGAATAGGCCGATAATACGGAATGCTACGCTAGATAGCTAGCTACGTGTTGAAGAGAGAACTTTCAATTGGTATCGCTCCCCCTGTTTTCATTCACAGGTGGGGACTGGATTAGGTGTGAGCAGTGAAGTGGTGGACTCATGAGTTGGGATGAAAATTTACTGGGGATAGCTTTATTTGTAACCTATGTACAAATTAGCATCGTGCAATAGCGGAGCATAAGAGAGTTGCCACATCAATGTTACACTGAGTTAATTAGTTAAGTTATTGTTATTAAATGGTATTCCAATTTAATTTAATGCTATTAGTTATATTCTATTCCAATATTTTATTCCAATTAATATTTTTTTTATGAATTAAAAACAACTATTGGAAACATTTTGTTCCTGAACGTCATATTAAAGACGACTGGATATAAAAAAAAAATGGTCAGCTGTCCTTGTGCTTGTCTTCACCCCCGTCCAGGTGTCACCCATCTTCCCCATTATCCCCTGGGTACATACACCCGTGTTCTCTGTTTGTCTGTTGCCAGTTCGTCTTGTTTGTCAAGTCAACCAGCGTTTTGTCTCAGGTCATGCTTTTCCACAGTCTCTCTTTTTCTTGCCCTCCTGGTTTTCACCCTTGCCTGTCCTGACTCTGAGCCCGCCTGCCTGACCTCTCTCGTGGGAGGCCTTTGCAGAGCAAAAGGAACAACTACTTCAAGGTCTCAGAGCGAGTGACGTCAACGATTGAAACGCTATTAGCGCGCACCCCGCTAACTCGCTAGCCATTTCACATCGGTTACATGTGCATAGCCACCACGGGTAATAAGGATGCTGAGGGTGCTGCAGCACCCCCTGAAAATATGAATCAGAAAAAAATGTATATACTGTATATTAGAAAAAAATCTATTTTCACAATTTTCACTGGGCCTGTATTAGCAGAACGACGTAGCCATCTGTAGTGTGGGCAAATGTATTTTTTGGGGGTGCCCATTGTCGTGCCATTCATCTGCCGCCATAACCTCATGTTTCAGCATGATAATCCACGGCTCCATTTCGCAGGGATCTGTATACTCACCAGACATGTCACCCATTGAGCATGTTTAGGATGCTCTGGACTACATGTATGACAGCGTGTTTCAGTTCCCGCCAATATCCAGCAACTTTGCACTGCCATGTTAGAGGAGTGGGACAACATTCCACCGGCCACAATCAACAGCCAGATCAACTCTATGCAAAGGAGATGTGTTGCACTGCATGAGGGTCACACCAGATACTGACTGATTTTCTGATCCACGCCCTTACCTTTTTTAAAGGTATATGTGACCAAGAGATGCATATCTGTATACCCAGTCATGTGAAATCCATATAGATTAGGGCCTAATTTCTTTCTTTCATTGAATTGATTTCCTTATATAAACTGTAACTCAGTAAAATCTTTGAAATTGTTTCATGTAGCGTTTATTTTTGTTCAGTATATTACTGCATGTTGACTAACCAATTACAGTAAAATTAGATTAAATATAGTCATGATCAGTTTCATGTATTTCATTCGGGTAAATTTAGTAGATTGGCTTGATAGCAGCATTGACGTTGTTGGTTGGCTCGCATGCAAAACTTCGTTCACTTTTGGGAAAACGGGTCCAGCCACTTGGTAGCTATCGTTAGTTCAAATAAAGCTGAATTGTGTACAAATATTAAAAGTGCAACAGTAAACTATAAAGCATGAACCCACCATAATGATGTCGGTGAAGAAGTTAGGAATGACTGCACAGTCAGAGGGTTCTCGGTTGAACGTGGACGCGCATCGGACAGTCCTTGCACTTTGAAACCCACGCCCATCGTGACGTGTGGCACCGCATGAAATGGAGTGAAAAGAGTGTGTTCCCTTAAAATCTGAGGTTTCCAGCGCTGGACGTGTATAGGAGGCTACCGTGGACGTTCGTCGGATCCATGTATGAACTCTAACTTTGAGCTCCTCGCAACTTTGCCAGGTCTAATGTTTCCTGACCAAGTGACACCAGCGAGAGAATGCGGCTGCTTACTTACGCAAGTTTGTTCTGGTTTATGCTCAAGTCAGGTATGTTACCCCCGGGATGTGTTAATTGCAATGACAAGCGCAATAGCTAGCCTACCTAAATTATTTGTAATAACATCAATGTACTAATTGTTTGTTTAACGATCTAACAATATTTTGAGAGGAAGAGAAGCTCAGGGTGGGTTATTGATGGCCAGTAGGCTACCATGCAGGGCAGGCAATGCTACTTGGTTATTTGTTTAGATAAAACAACATTTGGGGGTCATCCGTTGAAACCGTTGTAATAGCAAACTTTTCGGTACTATTTTGTGACATTATCCTACTGCGTCTTTACGCACGGTTTGGAACGGTTGATGTGTGAACGCAAAATTATTTTTCACACCAGCTTGTGGATGTGAAGAGAACCATGCGGGCTTGATTTCCGATGGAAACATTGTTCGAAAATGTTTCACAAATAAGGGTAAACTACCCGTAGATTGAACCTGGTGTGTATTGATATGTACATTATGGTATATCTGTTTTTTGTTTTGTTTGAGAATAGATTATGGGTAGTTCAACATATGAATGTGTTTTGTTCACAAATACAGAATGAGTTTAATGCTAATAGCACTGCGCTGTGCTACATATGAAATAGTTATGTCTGCCTGGCAATAATGTTTGATTTATCCCTGGAAGCTGGTTTGACTGATTTAGTTGAGGAATCCCCATGTACAGTGACATTTTGCCTACTGTCTGTCATTTACTAACAGTTTTTAAGATGTATGTTTACCCAAGCAGAGCTCCAGAATATGTGACATTTGGATTGGGTTTTGGCTACTGTTGCACACTGGATGATGGAAAGGAGGATACCTAGGCAGTTGTACAACTGAATACATTCAACTGAAATGTGTATTGCGCATTTAACCCAACTCCTCTTAGTCAGAGAGTTGCGGGGGGCTGCCATAATCGACATCCATGTCTTCGGCACCCAGGGAACAGAGCAGTACTGATTGTGCAGTCATTCTTTTTCTTTGAGTCACTACTCAACTGTTGATGGATTTAGTTGCTTGCTGTGTCCTAGTTGGTAGGAAGTGAATAGTCTGCATTTAGATTTTATTCAGGTCCATTTTCATGTTGAATAAGTTCTGACAGGGCTTTCTTTCTCTCGTGAAGAAAATTGTATTTGCATCTACCATGTTGTAATATCTGATTATCTGTCAGGGGAGCACATTCTTCAACATGCACAGTGCATCAGGTAAATGTTTCTTTCCATGTCTGTCATTGTCAAGGTATATGGTTTTGGTGAATTACAACAGATTTATGATTATGACTTAACCACAGTAATTGCAGCCACAGTTAAGTAATTCAGTAATATTGTCAACTCTAATAAGCCACTTGCACATTATCACCATTATCTATTCATCAACAGTGGTGTAAAGTACATAAGTACTACATAAGTTGTTTTTGGGGTATCTGTACTTTACCATTTATATTTTTGACTACTTTTACTTTACTACATTACTTATGAAAATATTGCACTTTTTACATGACACCCAAAAGTACTTGTTACATTTTGAATGCTTGGCTGGACAGGAAAATATTTCAATTCACGCACTTATCAACCGAACATCCCTGGTCATACGTATTGCCTAAACACATGTTTCATTTGTAAATTATGTCTAAATGTTAGTGTGCCTGTTGCTTTCCATAAATAAATAAAAATGGTGCCATCTGAAATGATTAATACTTATGTATCAAAAGTACATTTTAAACCAAATACTTTGACTTTTACTCAAGTAGAATTTTACTGGGTGACTTTTTTACTTGAGTCATTTTCTTTTAAGGTATCTTTTACTCAAGTATGACAGTTTGGTACTTTTTCCACCACTGTAAATCAATAAGATCGTCCCTTAATTTCTTCATCAGCTATGAATCATATTATGAAAAGGTATGCCTACATGCATTCACCTAAAAGGGTTCTTCTGCTGTCCCCATAGGATAATTGTTTGAAGAACCCTTTTTGGTTCCAATTTAGAACCCTGTTTAATGGGTTCTGGTATTTAATGGCGCCGAAGGAGATGGCCGCCACTTTACAATCCCGTAACCTATTGTGTATGTTTATTTTGAACACAATGTTTCTGCCACCATGTCTTATGACCAAAAAGAGCTTCTTGATATCAGGGCAGCGATTACTCACCATGTACTGGAGGAATTCTTCTTCAACGAATCGGACAGGAAGGATTTACACCAGACACCCAAAAAGGCCCTCATCCCCGTCATTTGCAGGAGGAAAAGATGAAGATATCGTGGACGACGGTCCGGGTGCCTTGTAAGGATCTATCACAGAGAGGATAATCTACCTTTACCATTGGTCTTATTAGCCAATGTACAATCAATCAATAATAAAATAGACAAACTACGAGCACGTATATCCTACCAACGGGACATTAAAAACTGTAATATCTTATGTTTCACTGAGTCGTGGCTGAACGATGACATGATTAACATACAGATGGCGGGTTTTAAGCTTTTCCGTCAGGATAGAACAGCAGCTGGTAAGACAAGGGGTGGGGGTCTGTTTATTTGTTTGCTGTTGCATGAAATCTAAGGAAGTCTCGACTGTTTGTTTGCCTGAGGTAGAGTATCTCATGATAAGCTGTAGACCACACTATTTACCAAGAGTTTGCATCTGTAGTTTTCGTAGCGGTCTATATTACCACTGCAGACCAATGCAGGCACTAAGACTGCACTCAATGAGCTGTATACGGCCATAAGCAAACAGGAAAACGCTCATCCATAAGTGGCACTCCTAGTGGTTGGGGACTTTAATGCAGGGAAACAAATCATTTTTACATCATTTCTATCAGTCTGTTAAATGTGCAACTAGGGAAAAAACGAGGGGAAACAACTCTAGACCAGCTTTACTCCACACAGAAATGTGTACAGAGCTCTCCCTCGCTCTCCATTGGGCAAATCTGACCACAATTCTATCTTCCTGATTCCTGCTTTAAAGCAAAAACTAAAGCAGGATGCACCAGTGAATCGGTCAATAGATACTAGCACAGACTGGTTTTGCTAGCACAGACTGGAATATGTTCCGGGACTCTTCCGATGGCATTGATGAGTATGCCACAAGGCTGTTGGCGCAGTGGTTTAGGGCACTGCATCGCAGCGCTAGCTGTGCCACCAGAGACTCTGGGTTTGCGACCGGGAGGTCCGTGGGGTGACGCACAATTGGCCTAGCGTCGTCCGGGTTAGGGAGGGTTTGGCCGGTAGGGATATCCTTGTCTCATCGCGCACCAGCGACTCCTGTGGCGGGCCGGGCGCAGTACACGCTAACCAAGGTCACCAGGTGCACAGTGTTACCTCCGACACATTGGTGCGGCTGGCTTCCGGGTTGGATGCGCGCTGTGTTAAGAAGCAGTGCGGCTTGGTTGGGTTGTGTTTTGGAGGACTCATGGCTTTCAACCTTCGTCTCTCCCGAGCCCGTACAGCAGTTGTAGCGATGAGACAAGATATTAATTACTAACAATTGGCTACCACGAAATTGGGGAGAGAGGGGGGTAAAAATTAAAAGAAAAGTAAAAAAAGTTTAAAAAAGAGGAGTACACCACATCTGTCACTGGCTTCATCAATAAGTGCATCCATGGTGACTGTACGTACATACCCCAACCAGAAGCCATGGATTACAGGCAACATCCGCACTGAGTTAAAGGGTAGAGCTGCCGCTTTCAAGGAGTGGGAC
The DNA here is from genome assembly GCF_023373465.1 of Oncorhynchus keta. Taxonomy (NCBI): domain Eukaryota; kingdom Metazoa; phylum Chordata; class Actinopteri; order Salmoniformes; family Salmonidae; genus Oncorhynchus; species Oncorhynchus keta. The sequence goes on from NC_068427.1 coordinate 7,209,537, forward strand.
TCAAACCCAGAAGCCTATAAGAAATCCCGCTATGCCCTCCGACAAACCACCAAACGGGCATACAGGACTAAGATTGAATCGTACTACACCGACTCTGATGCTCATTGGATGTGGCAGGTCAAACAATTACAAACTACAAAGGGAAGCACAGTTACAAGCTGCCCAGTGACACGAACCTGCCAGACAAGCTAAATTACTTCTATGCTCACTTTGAGGTAAGTAGCACTGAAACATGTATGACAGCACCAGCTGTTCCAGATGACTGTCGGATCATGCTCTCCGTAGCCGATGTGAGTAAGATGTTTAAACCGGTCAACATTCACAAGGCTACAGGGCCAGACGGATTACCAGGACGTGTACTCAACACCATAGTGCCCTCAAAGCTCATCACTAAGCTAAGGACCCTGGGTCTAAACACCTCGCTCTGAAACGGGATCCTGCACTTCCTGACGGGCCGCCCCCAGGTGGTAAGGGTAGGGGACAACACATCCGCCATGCTGATCCATAACACAATGGCCCCTCAGGGGTGAGTGCTCAGTCTCCTCCTGTACTCCCTGTTCACTCATGACTGAATGGCCAGGCACGACTCTAATACCATTGTCAAGTTCTTCCCGATGACACAACAGTTGTAGGCCTGATCACCGAGAATGATGAGACCGCCTATAGGGAGGAGGTCTGAGACCTGGGTGTGTGGTGCCAGGACAACAACCTCTCCCTCAACGTGATCAAGACAAAGGAGATGATTTGTGGATTACAGGAAAAGGAGGACCGAGCATGCCCCTATTCTCATCGACGGGCTGTAGTGGATCAGGTTGAGAGCTTCAAGTTCCTTGGTGTCCACATCACCAGCAAACTATCATCGTCCAAACACACTAAGACAGTCGAGAAGAGATGGCAAGACAAAGCCTATTCCCTCTCAGGAGACTGACGGGATTTGGCATGGGTCCTCAGATCTTCAAAGGTTCTACAGCTGCACCATCGAGAGCATCACTGCCTGGTATGGCAACTGCTCGGCCTCCGACTGCAAGGCACTACAGAGGGTAGTTTGAATGGCCCAGTACCTCACTGGGGCCAAGCTTCCTGCCATCCAGGACCTCTATCAGGCAGTGTTAGAGGATGGCCCTAAAAATTGTCCCTAGTCATAGACTGTTCTCTCTACTACCGCACGGCAAGCGATACCGGAGCGCCAAGTCTATGTCCAAAATTGCTTCTTAATAGCTTCTACCCCCCCCCTGCCGTAAGACTCCTAAACCACTGATCAAAGTGCTTCCCAGACCCCTCTTTTACGCTGCTGCTACTCTCTGTTTATAATCTATGTATAGTCACTTGATCTCTACCTACATATACATATTACCTCAACTAACTGGTGCCCCCACACATTGACTCTGTTTGACTCTGTTCTATTTGTTTGTTTTTTTAAAACTTTTTTTTCTTTACTTAGCACTTAAAAAATGTTTCTTAACTTAAAGCATTGTTGGTTAAGGGCTTGTAAGTAAGCATTTCACTGTAATGTTGTATTCAGAGCATGTGACAAATACATTTTGATTTGATGTAGAAACCTTTCCCCAGAGGGTTCTGCATGGAACCCAAAATAGTTCTACCTGGAACCAAAAAGGGTTATCTTATGGGTACAGCCGAATAACCTTTTTTGGAACCCTTTTTTCTAAGAGTGTAGTAGAGTTTGGACATATCAACACATTTGTGAACTGTTTGATAGTATTACCATGCCATATGCCCTCTGTACAGTATATTTCATTGTCCATGGTGTAACAGGCTTTGGTTTTTCCAATTATGTTTTGAGGTTGGACTTTAGCACGTACTGCACACCGATTAGTCACACCGATTAGTCAGTATGTGTTACACCGGTGCTGGCTTGTCCATCTCGTTAGTAGGAAGGTGTTTCACCTGTGCTGGCCCAGGTGCTTTTTAAAGAGTGGCTGACCCAGTACTCCAGGTATCTTGATATATTCTTTGGGTTAACACCTTTTAGTTGGTGCTCCCTATTTTGCTCCCTATTCCTAGACAAACAATCTGTTATCTGATTTCTCTGACTTAGTTTTGCTCTACCTTTTTGGTTTGCTCCCTGTCTTTAAGTTTGGCCTGTGCATTTCTTTTGTTTACCTCATCTTGGGCAAATTTAGTGGGTCTGTTTTTTTAAAAATGTTTTTATTTTTTTAGGGTCCAGTTGTTGTTGCTAGTCGACTTTCAGTGGTCACCCCATGAGTGTCTTTCAGATCCCCTTCTAAACCCCCATGTCACGTCCTGACCTTAGTTGCTTTTGTATGTTTCTATTTTAGGTTGGTCAGGGTGTGAGTTGGGGTGGGCATTCTATGTTTTGTTCTTGTGTTCATATTTCTATGTGTTTGGCCTGGTATGGTTCCCAATCAGAGGCAGCTGTCAATCGCTGTCCCTGATTGAGAACCATACTTAGGTAGCCTGTTTTCCCACTCTTGTTTGTGGGTGGTTATTTTACGTTTCAGTGTTTTTCACCATTCGGGACTGTTAAGGTATTTATTTGTTTGTTTGTTTCCTGTGTTCAGTGTAATAAATATGACGAACACTTACCACGGCCTCTCCTTCTTCCACTTACGAGAATCGTTACACCCCATCTTTTTCGTTTTGGTCGTTGGTCCACTGACCTTTAGATCATTCATCCGTTTGAGTGACAGTTTTTGCTTTTCTTGCTGAAGAATGTAACAATAGGTATACCAGTGTCTCACTTTATACTTTTGTATTGTACTTTGCAATTCATGCCGGTAAGTCAATTAAGAACAGATTCGGAATGACAACCTGTGTTACTCCTGTATGTTGTAGGGCTGGCTCTGCAGATCCAGTGTTATCACTGTGAAGAGGTCACTCAAAATGACTGCTCCACACCTGAGTTCATTGTCAACTGCACTGTCAACGTTCAGGACATGTGCCAGAAGGAGGTATTAGTGACAGAAGACGGTAAGCCAAATGTGATATGAATTTACTTGACTTAAACCCTTCTACTCTGTGAGGAACATACAATAAGTCTTCCTAGCTGAGAAAGAGTTGTTTTGGTGGTTTGTTCTTGCTGACGAATGTGTTGATCTTTCCGCAAGGTGCCTTCTATCTGTAACCTGTACAAAAATTATACATAAATAGGTGGATATATGCTCTGTCTTGAATAAGAAAGGAATGCATCCAAATGCAAGAACATGAAGGACGGTCCGGCCTCAACCTATCCACCTACTTCTATTGTCTACTGGGTTCACAGACCCAGGATCAGCAGAGTTTGAATTAGCCCACGGTAGTCAATGGTTTTGATGAAAGGCAAAATGATTGCAGTGCAGCATTAAATCAGTATTCAAAATCATAGTCAGTTAACCATAATGAATGTGAAATTAAAATATTAAAACATTCATCAGACCATTATGGCCAAGTCAGACTTGTAATCTCAACTAATACACATGACCCTTTGTATTCTTTAATTTGTGTTTTTATAGCTTTGGACAAAGAAACATTCACAAAAACTAAGTAGTGAGTAGAAGGTAAATCATGTTTAACGTTTTCACGTGTGAGTTCCAAATTACTCTAACGGTCACCCCAGCGCTAGTTTAAAAAAAATATGTATGTATGTATGTATGTATGTATGTATGTATGTATGTATGTATGTATGTATGTGTGTGTGTGTGTGTGTGTTGTCAATGCACTCAATGTTCCAAAATGTGTTTGTTATACAATAGGACAGTTAACCCTTACTGCTCTCAAACCAAGGTACGCTGCCTGCTAATTATCTATGTTTCAACTAGTCAATTTCAAATAATTTTCTAACAGTTTGAATTGAGGTGTGTTCCGCCTCATTAATTCACATAACAAGTATTCCATTCCACTCTTGTGGACCATTTTATTTGATGCTTTACTGAGCCGGACAAACTTCTCTCTTCAACGATAGCCCAAACACTTCCCCAGTGTTTCCAAAGATCAAATATGAAGACAATGCGCATCTCCAGTCAAAACAGGCCTTGCACATTTTCTGGAGGGCGCCCACATTGCTTTCATTGTTTTCCTTACAACCTGGACTTTGGCCGTGTGGTTCTATCAAAGTAAGAGACTTATTTTCTGTATATCGTGTTGTCGTTTCTACAGTATCATACCAAATGTATGTATGGATCATAATGTATTTGCTGTTTAATGCATGTGTTTTCAAGTACTGGTGACAAAGCATGCATTCCAATTCTTGCATAGATTGTAATGGACACGTGTGTGTGTGTGTGTGTGTGTGAGTGATACTTTTTTGAAAGTTGTACTGATTATGATGAGCTAAGCTTTTTGCCAGCTATGTGCGGCACCATGTTTGTTGACATTATACAATGCATTCTGGTTGTCACGCAAGCGTTGGTCAGACCAAAGATGTTATAACAAGGGATTAGTTAACTCGACTGATATGGTGCTTTCAAGACAACTGGGAACTCAGAAAAATACTAGGTCAAATCATGACGTCCGTGATCGTCAGAGCTCTAGATAGTGGCCCGAGTTGGATGACTGTTAAATACAACCTTTCCCAGTCGGAGCTAGTTTTCAGATTTCCCAGTTGTCTTGAACCCACTGAAGTCAGATTTCCAAGTTCCCAGTTCTGAACGTGCCATCAGTCTAACTTTGGCACCTCAGAGTTACCAGCTTAGACCCTCCTTTATTTTATTTAGCATACACATTTGTGTTTGCCCCCCATTTATTGATAGAGGATTTATGATCGTAATATTTCCTTCATCATATCCCTCCACAATACCTTCCCCAATGGACTTGAACAACCCCCACATATGAAATCAATCCCCCCCCTAAAATGGTTTCATCCCTGTTTTATCTTTTGCGCTATGGTTAGGCAGTAGGCTTGTATTTGGTCTGATGTTCCGAGGTATAAGATTTTATTTGCTTTGTGATTTGTCAATGTTAAATGACTTGTCAAGTCATGTGCTCTGGTTCTTGAGTACACTGTAACAAGTACATTGAAGATTTGTATTATGCTGAAAAGTGTCTAAACTAAGTTCACATTGTTCAGGCAATGGGCACAGCCATCTTTTGACTTTTTATTTGTGTCTTAAAGTGAATTCTGGGATTAGCGAGTTTTCGCTAACATAAAATAATGTGGCTGCCATCAAAGAATGTATGTCCTGTTAGCTTAGCTGACGCATCTCTTTTCTAAACAATAAAATATTTTCCCCTTGTGCTCACCAGAGATGTGGTACATTGTAAACAAGTCTAGCTGTTAGGTCGCTAAATTTTTTACAAACATTATTTTTTTTTTTTTGGTCAGCACAACCTGTTATTTCGACTGGTTTATGGAATGAATTTAGCTGTGGATATGTGATGTTTGGATTATGAAGTTCACATTTTTCTTATACAATAAAAGGTGAACTTGAGGACTTTTTTAAAAATTTCCCATCAGTTTTCGATGCTTTTCAGACAATGTTTTGACGTCTTTGTTGCATCGTACGTTCTGTTGCTACTGTTCCAATTGCATAATTGTGATCGTACGCTACAGGGACCACTCAACGGTGATCACAAATATGTGATCGTATGCGTCAAAGAAAATTACAAAACCAGTGAAAAAATGAAATGTTATTCGTATACACATGTGTAGACTAACAGGGAAATGCTACCAGCCAGTCCCAACAATGCAGAGTGAAATAAAATAGAGCAATAAGTAATAACCCTTTCTAAAACATGTAGTAATACACAATAACTAACTCTGCTATATACATGGGATACCAGTACCGCGTCGCTGTGCAGGTGTATGAGGTAATTGAGGTAGATATGTACATAGGAATAAAGTGACTCGGCAACAGGGATAAACAGTACCAGCAGTGTATGTGGTGAGTAAACAAGGTTCAGTGCAGATAACCAAATATCTATACAGACTAACTATTTAGCAGCAGTCTTATGGCTTGTGGGTAGAAGCTGTTCAGGGTCCTGTTGGTTCCAGACTTGGTGCATCGGTACCGATTGTTGTGCGTAGCATAGAGACACATTTGTGGCTGGAGTCTTTGGCAATTTCTAGGGCCTTCCTCTGAAACTGTTACGTCATTATCTCTGGTATAGAGGTCCAGGACGGCAGGGAGCTCGGCCCCAGTAATTTTTTTACAATTTTTACCTTTATTTTACTAGGCAAGTCAGTTAAGAACAAATTCTTATTTTCAATGACGGCCTAGGAACAGTGGGTTAACTGTCTGTTCAGGGGCAGAACGACAGATTTGTACCTTGTCAGCTCGGGTATTCGAACTTGCAACCTTTCGGTTACTAGTCCAACGCTCTAACCACTAGGCTACCCTGCCGCCCGTGCGCTCTATCCTCTGTAGCGCTTGAAATGGGTTCACCTAGGGGTCAGGATAGGGGCTGTACCAAATGTTTGATGTATTATAATAATTTGATTATGCTTATGTTGTATTCATAGAAGGGGAGGGGTTATACGATATATATATATATATATATATATATATATATATATATATATATATATATGCATGCGGTTTAATATTGTTCCACAGTACTATTCTACTCTCTGACTATGATGAAACGTGACTGTGAAGACAGAACTCTGCAGGGGAGTGTAAGAGATTATTAGTCAGACATTCCACTATAAATCAACTTGGACACTTACTGCTAACCTTTTTAGATAGCTATATAAACAAGTGTTTTAGTGTTGAGTAGGCATGGTTTTGGTCTCATAAGTAGAAGACAATGACGTAAGCAGTGACATAACTAGGGCTGGACTTCAGGTATAATAAAATAACTTTACCTTTTCTTTGATGCAGAACTTATGTAATAGTATACTTTTAAACCGTCCCCTCGCCCATACCCGGGCGTGAACCAGGGACCCTCTGCACACATCAACAACAGTCATCCACGAAGCATAGTTACCCATCGCTCCACAAGAGCCGCGGCCCTTGCAGAGCAAGGGGAATTACTACTTCAAGGTCTCAGAGCAAGTGACGTAACCGATTGAAACGCTATTTAGCGCACACCGCTAACTAAGCTAGCCGTTTCACATCCGTTACACTTACTCGAAAACATGCGTTATGTTCCTGTTGTCAACTTCTGTCTGGAATTCCATTAACGAAGGTTTTTGAATGATTTAATTAAAGATATTGTCATAATGCGAATTTCACCAATGAGCCAATGATTGACAACGAACAAGGAAACGAACCCCAACATGCTTTGTGGTCAGATGCCAAGCAGTTGACATACTGGCTGTTGATGCAGCCTGTCAAGATGCTCTCAATGGTGCAGGTGTTTAACTTTTTGAGGATCTGCGGGCCCATGCCAGATCTTTTAAGCCTCCTGAGGGGGAAGAGGTGTGGTCGTGCCCTCTTCAAGACTGTGTGTGTGTGTGGACCATGAGAGAGTGATGTGATGTGGACACAGAGGAACTTGAAGCTTCCGCTCCATTACAGCCCGTCAATGGGAATGGGGGCGTGCTTGGCCCTCAGTTTCCGTTTTTTGCATAGCTGTTGCAACTAGAACATCTCATTTGTGCATCAGGTGGTTCCAATGCTTTAACTGAGTATAATAAACCCTGGCAAATGTTTAAAAAATATATATATATATATTTTTTCAAGTAAAAATATTTGTTGAAGTTAAAACGGAACCATGTTACAGTATTCAAAATTTAAACCACAAAGACCAAAGAACTGGTTACAGGGCACCCAACGTGTTATCTTCATGCAATGCAAACCAAATGGTATTTTTATTCAAGGACTTCCAATGTTTTATTGCTTTGTTGTTTGCCCCCTTGAACTAATTTTGCCACCATCTATCTGTGTACAAAGTCATTTACTGTATAGCATAAGTCTTCTACTTTGTAGAATAATAGTGAAGATTTCAAAACTATGAAATGACACACATGGAATCATGTAGTAACCAAAAAAGTGTTAAACAATGGTGGGCTGTTTCTCTTTGCTTATTTGAGCTGTTCTTGGCATAATATGGACTTGGTCTTTTACCAAATAGGACGATCTTCTGTATACCACCCCTACCTTGTCACAACACAACTGATTAGCTCAAAGGCATTAAGAATGAAAGAAATTCCACACATTAACATTTAACAAGGCACACCTGTTTAATTGAAATTCATTCCAGGTGACTACCTCAAGAAGCTGGTTGAGAGAATGCCAAGAGTGTGCAAAGCTGTCAAGGCGAAGAGTGGCTACGTTTTGAAGAATCTCAAATAAAAAATATTTTGAAATAAACAAATAAACACTTTTTGGTTACTACATGATTCCATACAGTATGTTATTTCATCATTTTGATGTCTTCTACAATGTACAAATAAACAAAACAAAACAAAACAACTTGGGTAGGTGTCAACTTTTGACTGTGTGCTTTTTAAAATGTTCATATTTATTTAAGTCCGTTAAATAAATTCTTATTTACAATGATAGCCTACTAAAAGGCCTCCTGCGGGGACAGGGACTGAGCAATTCTTTTTTTGACAAAACCCACCACGACAAGAGACACAACACTACATAGAGACTTAAGATGACAATAACACAGCATGTTAGCAACACATGCCAGCAGCACAACATGGTAGCAGCTCAAAACATGGTACAAACATTATTGGGCACAGACCAAAGCACAAAGGGTAAGAAGGTAGAGACAACAATACATCACTTGCAGCAGCCGCAACTGTCAGTAAGTGTCCATGATTGAGTCTTTGAATGAAGAGATTGAGACAGAACTATCCAGTTTGAGTGTTTGCAGCTCGTTTCAGTCGCTAGCTTGAGCGAACTGAAAAGAGGAGCGGCCCAGGAATGTGTGTGCTTTGGGGACCTTTAACATAATGTTACTGGCAGAACGGGTGTTGTATGTGGAGGATGAGGGCTGCAGTAGATATCTCAAATATGGGGGAGCATCAACCAGTGGGTCTTGCGACGGGTATACAGAGATGACCAGTTTACAGAGGAGTATAGAGTGCAGTGATGTGTCCTATAAGGGGCATTGGTGGACAATCTGATGGCCGAATAGTAAAGAACATCTAGCCGTTCGAGAGCACCCTTACCTACCAATCTATAAATTACGTCTCCGTAATCTAGCATGGGTAGAATGGATATCTGAATCTGGGTTAGTTTGACAGCTGGTGTGAAAGAGGAGCGATTTATGATAGATCTAGACTTGGTTTCCTCTAAATTTATCCTGTAGCTTTGATATGTGCTGAGAGCAGAATAGTGTACCATCTAGCCATACTCCCAAGTACTTGTATCAGGTGATTACCTCAAGCTCTAAACCCTCAGAGGTAGTAATCACACCTGTGGGTAGAGGGGCCTTATTCTTACCAAACCACATGACTTTTGTTTTGGAGGTTTTCAGAACAAGGTTAAGGGCAGAGAAAGCTTGTTGGACACGAAGAAAGCTTTTTGTTGAGCATTTAACACAAAATTCAGGGACCAGCTGAGTATAAGACCCTATCATCTGCATATAAATGGGTGAGAGCTTCCTACTGCCTGAACTATGTTGTTGATAGTGACAGGCAGTGGTGTCAGGCAGTGGCTGAGACAGCAGATGTTCTGACTTTATACACTGCACTCTTTGAGAGAGCTAGTTAGCAAACCAGGCCAAAGACACCAATACTCCTTAGCCGGCCGACAAGAATGGAATGGTCTACCGTATCAAAATCTTTGGCCAAGTCAATAAAAATAGAAGGGCAACATTGCTTAGAATCAAGAGCAATGGTGACATCATTGAGGAACTGAGGACCCCGGTTGGAGACTATGTCCACTGCGAGTTCATGGATCTGGAAGATGTGCTGCACCATGAGCTGGACCATCCCTTTGGCAGAGGGTAGCTTGGAGAGAGGAATGAAGTGGACGGCTTTGGAAAACAGGTCCACTACTGTCAGGATGGGGATGTTGCCATCAGACGGGGGAATACTCGTGACAAAGTCCATGGATATGTAATACCAGGGACTGTGAGGAACAGGGGGAGGTTGAAGGAGATTAGCGTCATGGTGAAATCCCTGAGCGGTTTCCTTCCTCTTCAGCCACATTACAAAATAAAGGAAAGGGGGGGATGAAGAAGTAAGAACCTATTAAATAGAGAAAAATAAATTAAATAGTACTGAGGACAATAAAGACCTAAAACAGATTCCAAGATGACTCCAACACAATTTGTTTTGCTGTTATCTTTCCTATGGGTATGTTGTTCTTTTGGGTTGTTTGCTTCTCCCTGGTGTTTGGTCTATCATCTGTTTAGCCCTGGGTCTGCTTTGTTATCATACTCCTTGAAATTGGGTAATTTTGTTAGGGGGCATTTTCCCCTCCAGATGAACAAAAGCAATAAGCACCTGTCTTTGAATGTACAGATGTAGGATCTTAATTTGATCACTCTTTTTGGTGCTGAAAATGTCAGACTTGATTTGCCCTAATGAAAAATGTCAACCCCTACTGAAAATGTCCGTTAATTATAATCTACATACTAATTCACATTTGCTGTTGCTGCAGGATTATTTTCCTGCTGTAGCAAACTGGCTCAAATTAAGATCCTACATCTATATGACGTGATTCCAGATCCAAAGGACATGAACATTGTACTGCGGAGTTGACAGCTCTTTTAATAAGAAAATGTCCACATGAATGCTCATGTATATTTACGCTTTTATCATTATCGGCTCTGCTGTGCCACAAGGTTTGGGAATTCCTCTGACCAGTTTAAGCCTTATCACTGTTTGAAATGTAACACATACATTTCCAATTTTGTAGGACTCTCTGGGGCAACATTAATTAAAAACCACAATCAGTCTGTTTGAGTTAGGTAAGTTAACTTAGCTCCAGCATTTCATTGGCTTCCTAGAAAGAGCTTCATAGAAAGATGGAAGTGTCTGAAGTGTGTGTTCTAGTACCTGGCTTGGGATCTAGTCCTTAATCTGTCTACTTCCATGAACAATCCCAATTCTTCTCAGCCAAGTGGCTGATGGTAGAATATTGGACATCGCCCAAAAGAGCCATCTATGAAGAAAATCTATCTGAGGAAAAAAATCAACACTTCATATTCAAAGGATGGTCATATTCAGCCATGCTCCCTCCTTGCCCACCTCTGATTATAGGTCTTGAGAAATTACAGGGTGTGCGACTGCTTCACTTGGCCTGGAGTGCTTTCTCAACTCTCCTGGCTGGGATGATGATTGCTTGTCTCTGCTTGGTAGCAGTTAATTTCAATGGCTGCTTGTTCTTTTGTGGAGCGCTTCATCCAAACAAGCATGGACTACTTGAGGACTCCAGTGGCTGAGAAATTGTCTCTCCCCTGCGTAGATGGTTTGTCATTAATAATGTATAATATGGCCACCAGGGTTGATTCCATTAATTACATTCCCGCTCCATTTAATTCAATTCAATTTCTAGGTCAGTCTCAGTAATTAAATTCCATTGTTAGGTAAATTCCAAGAATTCCCAATTCAATATATTCCCCAACAAATTCACAAATTCAAATAAAATTCCCTCAGGCTTTCAGGCTGATCATGTCACTAAGACAGCCTTGCTATACAGGAAATATAGAAGTTTAAATTATTTAAAGTGACTCTTGCAGTCAATTTTTTGATACCAAGTGCATTCATTCCATTAAAGCTGCAATATGTAACTTTTTGTGCGACTCCACCAAATTAACATAGAAATGTGATTTATAGTTCTGTCATTCTCATTGAAATGTAAGTCTTAGATGTTCTATGTGCTCTATTTCTAAGTTTCCTGTGTTTAAGTTTTGTTTTTGCGTCTTTTGGTTTTGTAACCCAGCTTCAAATGGCTAAACATGCAATATTTTGGGAAATTCACTCTGAAATGTGCAAAAATTGAATTCCAAAAATACAGATTTGTTTGAATTGGAAAAAATATAACTTAAATTCCATAACTTGAATATTATTGAAATTTTCATTGAATTCAACATTTCCCCTTCTTGGGTTAATTTAATTGGAATTTCTATTTAGGAGAAATGGCCACCCATCATACAGTATGTTGGCAGCCATCTTTACAATAGCTTGTAAATAATTCAGTATAATCATACAAACAGGATGGGAAATCAAGGCATAAATGTAAAATTGATGGATGCTGCCTGCCTCTCTCTGAGTGGGCATATTGTTAATAGTGGTTCAAACCCAGAATGCTCATGTCTTGTTTAATTAAGTGCTGCTTGTCATCTAGTAGGCTTTGATAAAATTCAATTCCCCTACCCATGTGGTTATTTCTGTGGGACATGTATGTATTATTTTTGGACAGTATACGACATTACTGAAAGATAATTTGATTGCCTTACTACAAGGTAAACATTCCTGACAACCATTCGGAGCTGTAGGCTACAGGTTTACTGATGTGGTCCATTAATTACTTTTATATGGTAGATCTTGCTATGTATGTACTCCACATGCAGTAAAGGTAGCATAACATATGAACATTAATGTGTCAACTCCTTAATTCATACAATGTGATTTAATGTACATGGTAAGCAGCAGTAACATCAATTACGACTGTTTCATATACATGTTTTATGACATACAGACCAGTGATATGCTTACAATTAGTCTGCCTTATTTGCTGTGTATACAGTATGTCACTTGTTCAGCTTGTCTATTCGAAGGGATCTGTTCATTCTATTGTCACTTGTGAATATTAACTGGGAGAGGCGGTGTGCTAAGCGCGGCCTTGATGACAAGACAAATAAGTGTAATGATTCCATTTCGATTTGGCTGAAGGACAATCTGAATACCAAGCAATAGCAGTGAATCACTTGTGCTTTGAGGCTTTCCAGGTGGTACCGGTATCCATAGAGAAGTACCGTCCCACCAGCCGAGCAGAAAAAAAAAACATGTAACGGGGGTGCTTATAAAGATTTGCTCCATTCAACACGTTTTCAATGAAAATGATAGCTATTATGACATATATTGTTCTGTCAATAATCAGCTATAGGCTTACCTAAAAGGAGGCATTTTGTTTCAAAATACCATATGATGTGATAAAAGCTTCTGTATATTTTGTGTTGGTCCTGTAATCCGATCCAAGTAAAGAGATATGCACAGAAGCGAAGGTCACCTTGTTGATAGTTATGTATTTGGGGAAGCATACATCCTCTTTGTGTTAATACAATTTACTATGCACTCAGAAAATGTTGTAGTTTGTGCCATTGTGAAATCGTAGAGTCCTGGACAGAGCACGGACTAGCTTCTCAGCAGAAATACCCCACCTTATTTAGCAGTTTATCTAAATTAGGAATTACTATTAATAAGGATTAATTTACCGTATAAGTCAAATTAGAATGCAGTTAGTCACAAGGTGTCAAGTCCACTGTTTACTTAGGTTGTAAAGACCTGAAATTATTATTGAAGTTCACCCTGTGGTAATGTGAGCACAGTACTTTGTAATTTAGTCTGGTTGAGATTCAGAATCCTATGTCCTTGTGAAGGTTGTTGATAAGTTGTTTTGGTATATTTGATTATTCAACTAATTCGCTGGGGTACTTTGTTTGAATAGAGTCATAGATAATACAAATGCCTTTTTAAAGAGCGACTTTACTTCCTGATTTGGCCTTTTTTTCATCAATGCTCACTAAGAAATGCTAGCAGCCAGACTGACTACAAACCAGAGTTGTCTTGAATGTGTTTTGATGTGGGTTTTTCTAGGGTGTAACTTTGTCATTCAATCTCAACAAAAGTAGTAAGTACAGCTCGCTAAGCTATCTTTGCTATGGAGAGAATTCAGTTTTGAAGTTGAGGACTTTCTCCTCCTGACTCGCCACCTCAGGATGGTCAGCTAATTCAATTCTATGAAGGCTATATTCTATATTCTATTCTATAAAAGCATGCGCTGATCTTGTTTCGCCAAGTTGACTTCAGCTAGCTAGCATAGCTTGGTGATAGCTGCATCTAGCTATCCTAACTAGCTGATATCTGTCAAACCGTTATAACATTCATAAGACACTTGTTCTACAACACCTTGCTACAAAAGTAATTTGCAACTTAGTTTCAATGTTTCATCACGTCATGTAAATACATGTTACTGTGGAAACGGTATAAACTGCAAACTGAATGCCCGCCCTTACCGAAAAAAACATGCTTCTGGCAAACAGTTGTGGCAAACCTATGACCAATTTGCGGCAAGCTCAGATTTTCGCATGCAAATTAATTTTGTGGCAAACTGTTGCGGCAACTTGTGAACTTTGGCAAACAATTCTGGCAAATTTTGTGGCGAACATTCTGTTTGCTGCAAACGCAGTATGAATTTGCCAACAAAATCAGGTTTTTGTTTACTGTGTGTTAACAACATTGAAATGTTGTATCTACATAAACCAAATTGCATAACTTTAAATGAATTTACACTACATGACCAAAAGTATGTGGATACATGCTCGGCGAACATCTCATTCCAAAATCATGGGAATTAATACGGAGTTGCTGTAGTGTTAAGTTTAATTTCACTGGAACTAAGGGGCCTAGCCCGAACCATGAAAACCAGCCCCAGACCATTATTCCTCCTCCACCAAACTTTACAGTTCGCACTATGTGTCACTGGTGTGGAAAGGAGAAGGCAAAAGGCAGTCGCTCGTTTAGAACTACTGAATTTATTTAAGCACCATAGATCAAAGCGGGACGAAACCCAAACTCTGTTGTGCTCAAAATATATCTTCATAAACAAAAAGGCACAGGGCGAATGCAAAGTGCATATTATAAAATATTCAGGACATAGTAGGAGAGATTCCTCTCAGGAAAACAAGTAACATTTACAAAGACAAATGGCAGAGGGAGTACATATACAGTGATAGAGTGGGGATTGGAACCAGGTGTTTGTAATATGACGATCCAGGATGTCCCGCTCGGGAACTCCGCACCACTCTTCGGGACCGTACCCCTCCCAGTCGACCAGGTACTGGCGAAGCTCCCCACAACGCCGTGAGTCCGACAGGCTGCGTACGTCATGGGGTCCAACACTAGCCAAGGGACCAGCTGCTACCGGCCTGAGAGATGCATGAAATGAGGGTGAGATACGGTAATTGACAGGGAGCTGTAATCTGTACGTCACCTCATTGGCTTTCCTCATGACTTTGAACGGCCCCATAAACTGCGGGCTCAGTTTCCAGCAGGGCAGGCGGAGGGGCATAGAAAGCCAGACCCTGTCACCGAGGTGAAAGACCTGGGCCGCCGGAGACGGGTGTCCGCGGTGCCAGGGCCGGCTGATAGCCTAGAACATACTGAAAGGGTGTGAGTTTAGTGGAGGAGTGACGGAGGGAGTTTTGTGCGTATTCTGCCCAAGATAGAAATGCAGCCCACTCCCTCAGCCAGTCCTGACAGTGACTACGAAGGTACCTACCCAGTTCTTGATGTACCCTTTCCACCTGCCCATTTGATTGGGGACGGTACCCAGAGGTGAGGCTGACCGTGATCCCCAGTCGTTCCATGAAGTGAACTGAGGACCACGGTCAGACGCGATGTCCTCCGGGATCCAATAGTGCCGGAAGACGTGAGAGAAGAGAGCCTCCGCGATCTGTAGGGGGCATAAGGAGACCAGGCAGAGGAATCAAACGACAGGCTTTGGAAAAACCGATCCACAACAGCATTGCGAGTGTGCCCCTCCAAGGGGGGAAGGTCTGTGACAAACCCGGATATCCCGGGCCAAGGTGGAGAGACCGTCGATAGCATGGGCTATACCTGGGTGCCCCGACACAGGTGCTGTGTGTGCCCAGGCGAGGAGACGCACATCAGAGGGCATGTAGATACGCCCCTTGGGACAGTAGTCAGGTGAGGGCTCCTGTCGCAGGGCTCGACGGATGTCCACGTCCACATTCCACACAATAGGAGCCACAATGTGGGACAGGGGAATAATGGGTATGACTTTCTCCCTCCGATCCTCTGTGTCATGCACCCGGGACAATGCATCGTCCTTAACATTCTTTGATCCCCGGCCGGTAGGAGAGGGTACAGTAAAATTTGAATAGGGCCCACCTGGCCTGACACGGGTTCAGCCTCTTCGCTGCTCAAATGTACTCCAAGTTTCTGTGGTCCGTCCAGACAATGTATGGGTGTTTAGCACCCTCCAGCCAGTGCCACCATGCTTCCTGCGCCTTCTTGACGGCCAACAACTCATGATCCACCATGTCGTAATTCCGCTCCGCAGGAGACAGCTTCCTTGAGTAGAAGGAGCGTGGATGGGGTTTAGGCCGTGATCCAGTGCCTTGGGAGAGAACAGCCCCTACTCCAACCTCGGAGGCGTCCACCTCCACGATGATGGGCAGAGACGGTTCAGGGTGAGCCAGAACAGGTGCGTTAGTAAAAGGTTCCTTAAGCACACGGAAGGTTTCATTGGCCTCCCTAGTCCAGCCCAGCTGTCGAAGACCTCCCTTCGGGAGGGAGGTGAGAGGGTTTCACCACTGTGCTGAAACCCCTAATGAAATGCCTGAAATATTTTGCAAAACCAAGGAAGCGCTGCACCGCCTTGATGTTGGATGGAACAGGCCAAGACCGTACTGCACTGACCCTCTGCTCTTCCATCTCCACTCCCGCAGTGGATATCCGATATACCAGGAAGGAGACTGCCTGCTGAAAGAAAAGGCACTTTTCCACCTTGCCGTACAAGTGATGCCTTATCAGCCTCTCCAAAATGGACCTGGCATGAGACATGTTGCTCGCATTTAGTGAAGTACACCAAGATGTCGTATATGTACACCACTACACAGCTACCCAACATGTCTCTAAACACCTCGTTAATTAATGATTGAAACACAGAGGGTGTACTTGTCAGGCCGTAGGGCATTACTCTGTATTCGTAGTGCCCGGTGCTGGTGCTGAAGGCGGTCTTCCATTCATCCCCCTCGCTGATGCGCTTCCAGGTTGTAGGCACTGCGTAAGTCCAATTTAATAAAGTACTTACCCACTGTGATCGAATAGATGCACAATGCTATGAAAAGCAGGGGATAACTGAATTTAGCAGTAGCCTTATTCAGTGTCTGGTAATCGATACAGGGCGGAGACCTCCCTCCTTCATGACAAAAAAGCTGGAGGCGGTAGGAGAGTTGGACAGACGGATGAATCCTTGGGCCTGCACCTCCTGGACGTAGGCATTCTGGCTTTGGTCTCTGCATGTGAGAGACGCCTGAGCTGGCCGGCGGGTGGGTGCCAAAGCGAAGGCTGGTGTGAAACTATGCATTGGGTCAGGTAGCGTTCTCCTGGCATCCGCCAATCCCAGATTTGTCCATCAGACTGCCAGATGTGAAGCGTGATTCATCACTGCAGAGAACGCGTTTCCACTGCTCCAGAGTTCAATGGCAGCGAGCTTTACACCACTCCAGCAAAGACTTGGCATTGCGCATGGAAACAGCCATGGAAACCCATTGCATGAAGCTCCCCATGAACAGTTATTGTCCTGACGTTGCTTCCAGATGCAGTTTGGAACTCGGTAGTGAGTGTTGCAATCGAAGACAGACTATTTTTACTCAAAATGCGCTTCAGCACTTGGCGGTCCTATTCTGTTAGCGTGTGTGACCGACAGTTGAAGTCGGAAGTTTACATAGAGTTTGGTTGGAGTCTTTAAAACTTGTTTTTCAACCACAAATGTCAACCACTCCACATAGTCAGTTAATAGAACTACCCATCCTGGATCCGGGAGAATTATCATCAACTACACTAATTAGAATAGCGCAATAGTCAAAAAATATTACTAGAAAATATTCATATTCATGAAATCACAGGTGAAATATAGTGAAACACAGCTTAGCCTTTTGTTAATCACCCTGTCATCTCAGATTTGGAAATTATGCTTTACAGCCAAAGCAAGACAAGCGTTTGTATAAGGAGACGATAGTAAAACAGAGCTTCAAAAGTTCAGCTCATTTCCTGTATGAGGTTACATCTTTTCATCCAAAAATTAAAATAGCGCCCCCTATATCCAAGAAGTTAAGGAGAAGTCTATATTTAATTCTGTGAATAACACTTGTATCTTTTATCAATGTTTATTATGAGTATTTCTGCAAAATCACCGTATGTTTTGGAATCAAAACATTACTGCACGTAAGCTGCCAATGTAAACTGAGATTTTTGGATATAAATATGCACATTATCGCAAACAAACATACATATATTGTGTAATATGATGTCCTATGAGTGTCATCTGATGAAGATCATCAAAGGTTAGTGATTAATTTATCCATATTTCTGCTTTTTGTGACTCCATCTTTGGCTGGGAAAATGGCAGTTTTTTTGACTTGGCTATGACCCTATGTTGTGCTTTCGCTGTAAAGCCTTTTTGAAATTGGACACGATATGTAGATTAACAATATGTTTATCTTTCATTTGCTGTTTTGGACTTGTTAATGTGTGAAAGTTACATATTTCAAAAAAATATTTTTAAATGCGCACTGCCTTTTCAGCGGAATGTTGTCGAGGGGTTCCGCTAGCGGGACGCCTGCCCTAGACACTGTTTCCCATGCTTGTTCAATGAACCATAAACAATTAACGTACATGCACCTGTGGAACGGTTGTTAAGACACTAACAGCTTACAGACGGTAGGCAATTAAGGTGACAGTTATGAAAACTTAGGACACTAAGAGGCCTTTGCACTGACTCTGGAAAAATATATAAAGAAATATGCCCAGGGTCCCTGCTCATCTGTGTGTACCTGCCTTAGGCATGCTGCAAGGAGGCATGAGGACTGCAGATGTGGCCAGGGCAATAAATTGCAATGTCCGTACTGTGAGACGCTTAAGACAGCGCTACAGGAAGACAGGACGGACAGCTGATCGTCCTCGCAGTGGCAGACCATGTGTAACAACACCTGCACAGGATTGGTACATCCGAACATCACACCTGCGGGACAGGTACAGGATGGCAACAACAACTGCCCCAGTTACACCAGGAACGCACAATCCCTCTGTCAGTGCTCAGACTGTCCGTAATCAGCTGAGAGGGCTTGTAGGCCTGTTGTAAGGCAGGTCCTCACCAGACCTAACGGCAACAACGTTGCCTTTGGGCACAAACCTACCGTCGCTGGACTGGCAAAAAGTGCTCTTCGCTGACGAGTCGCGGTTTTGTCTCACCAGGGGGGATGGTTGTATTTGCGTTTATTGTCGAGATAATGAGCGTTACACCGAGGCCCCCTTTGTTCAGGCACACATTATTAAATTTCTGTTCGTCACATGTCTGTGGAACTTGTTCAGTTTATGTCGCAGTTGTTGAATCTTATGTTCATACAAATATTTACAAATGTTAATTTAGCTATAAAAAAAGAGCAGTTGACAGTGAGAGGACGTTTTATTATTTTTGCTGAATTTGTTTTTACACAGTGAGTCCTTCAAGGATGTCTCAGCCATCTCAGAGATTACATTTACTATAACTATTGAATATTGATTGTTTGTGCTGAAATACATTGCAGTGCCTTTATTAAACCACAGTAGATGTTCTAGCCACATGCTTTTTTGGGGGGGGCTAGTTTGGCCATTGAGTAGGGGTGTCTGCTTCTCTGCCTTAATGAAACAGCAGAACTCTCATGTAAAAGTTCAATCCTACCGATCTACACAAGGGTTGAGATGTATTGTTGTTTGTAAACTCTTTGCCCACAACACCTCAACATTATATTTTAGACTGGGTAGTGCTACAGACACTTTGGAGTTCCACTCTGAAATTGGAAAGAAATCCCTCTAGCAGAAAAATGGTCTAAAAATCTTTATGGTCGTTCATGCAATATGAATGGAGTGTTTCACCGTTGCCTTGTGTTGTGAGATTTATTGTAATGATATTGACCAAACATACCCGGCTCATCAAACACACACTTTTTGAGTTACAACTGCATTACTGGTGGTAAGGAATACAATCATAATGCATAATACATAAAGGTGTAGTGACTAACCCTCGCAAGGCTGCCAGCCCAGACGGCATCTCTAGTCGCGTCATCAGAGCATGCGCAGACCAGCTGGCTGGAGTGTTTACGGATATATTCAATGTCCCCACATATTTCAAGATGTCCACCATTATTTCTGTACCCAAGAAAGCAAGGGTAACTGAACTAAATGACTATCGCCCCATAGCACTCACCACTGTCATCATGAAGTGCTTTGAGAGACGAGTCAGGATCATGTCACCTCTACCTTACCTGACAACCTATAATCACTTAAATTTGCTTGCCGCCCCAATAGATCCACAGACCATGCAATCACCATCTCACTGCCCTATCCCATCTGGACAAGGGGAATACCTATGTAAGAATGCTGTTCATTGACTATACATGTAGCTCAGCATTCAAAACTATAGTACTCATCATTAAGCTTGGGGCCCTGGGTATGATCCCCGCCATCTGCAACTGGGTCCTGGACTTTCTGACGAGCCGCCGCCAAGTGGTGAAGGTAGGAAACTAAAACAAAATCCTCAACACAGGGGCACCACAAAGGTGTGTGCTCAGCCCCTTCCTGTACTCCTTGTTCACCCATGACTGCGTGACCACACTCGCCTCCAACTCATGAAGTTTACAGACGACACAAAAGTAGTATGTCTGATTACCAACAATGATGAAACAGCCTACAAGGAGGAGGTGCCAGGAAATTAACTTCTCATTCAATGTCAACAAAACAAAGGAGCTGATCATGGACTTCAGGAAGCAGCATTGGTTGCACTCCCCTGTCCACATCGACAGGACTGCAGTGCAGAAGGTGGAAAGCTTCAAGTTCCTTGGCGTGCACATCACTAACAAACTGAAATGGTCCACCCACACAGACAGTGTGGTGAAGAAGGCTCAACAGCACCTCTTCAACCTCAGAGGCTGAATAAATTTGGCTTGGCACCTAAAACCCTCACAAACTTCTACAGATGCACAATTGAGAGGATCCTGTTGGGCTGTATCACCGCCTGGTACGGCAACTGCACCACCCACAACCATAGGGCTCTCCAGAGGGTGGTGCTGCCCAACGCATAACCAGGGGCAAACTACCTTCCCTCCAGGACACCAACAGCACCGGATGTCACAGAAAGGCCAAAAAGACCAAGGACAACAACCACCTGAGCCACTGCCTGTTCACCCTGCTATCATCCAGAAGGCGAGGTCAGTACAAGTGCATTAAAGTTGGGGCCGGGACACAGAATCTGGTTTTCAATCTCAAGGTCATCAGACTGTTAAATAGCCATCACTAGCACCTTAGAAGCTGCTGCCCTATTTACTTAGACTTAAAATTCCTGGACACTTTAATAATGGAACACTAGTCACTTTAACTTGTTGAGTGTAGGGGGCAGTATTTAGATTTTTTAAATGAAAAACGTACCCATTTGAAACTGCCTATTTCTCAGACCCAGAAACTAGAATATGCATATAATTGTCAGATTAGGATGGAACACACTCTAAACTTTCCAAAACTGTCCAAAAATTGTTTGTGAGTATAACATAACTGATATTGCAGGCGAAAACCTGAGGAAAATCAAACCAGGAAGTGGCTTCTATTTTGAAAGCTCCATGTTCCATAGTTTGCCTTTGCTCCATTTAAAGGGATATCAACCAGATTCCTTTTCCTATCGCTTTCTCAAGTTGTCAACTGTCTTTAGACATAGTTTCAGGCTTTTATTTTGAAAAATTAGCGAGAAAGATAACAGTGCCTCAGTGGATAGCTGGGTGTTCGCATTTGATGCTAGGTGTTCATAATGTTTTGTCTAGTGATCGATAAACTCACACAAAAGCTTGGATTGCTTTCGCTGTAAAGCATATTTTCAAAATCTGACACGACAGGTGGATTAACAACAAGATAAGCTGTGTTTTGCTATATTGCACTTGTGATTTCATGAAAATTAAATATGTTTAGTAATTTTATTTGAATATGGTGCACTGCAATTCAGCAGGTGTTGATGAAAATGATCCCGCTAACGGGATTACTCATGTTTATATTTTATTCTATTTTACTGCATTTTAGTCTATGCCGCACCGATATTACTCGTCCAAATATTTATATATTCTTAATTCTTAATATCCTTTACTTTAGATATGTGTGCATTGTTGTGAAATTGTTAGATATTACTGGATGTGTTGGCCTAGAAACAAAACCATTTCTCTACACCCGCAATAACATCTGCTGAAAATGTGATTTTATTTTATTTGACTTCTTATCTAAATGATGGCAAACAGTGCCTCAGTAATCGTATACAAAGTTCAGGATAATACATGCAGTCATCCATATTATTGAAATAATAGCTTAAAAATATGTTATGCATATTTCTATGATCTCACGAGGTACCAATTATTGGACATACCAATTATTGGACATACGTACATCAGACACAAACACAAATTGACAGTTTGAATAGTTCTTGAATTTTGTTTATTTAATGTTGCACTGTTGTAGCCTGACAATAGAAAACAAACTATTGCATACTTCTCTGGATGCTATGCTTCCATAGAGTACTCATTGAAGATCTTCTTCTTTTTTTCCAGAACTTTTCAAAAACTGTCATGTTTACCTGCTTAGGATGACACTGCGATGACAAATATGTGGACAAAGACCTTTAATTGTAATTATGTCAGCCTCAGTTTCCACTTTTATGATGGAAAGGCACCGTGACATTGTAAACTCTATGGTTGAAATGGCACACTAATAGGAGTGCTATATGGGCTTTCTGAGACAAGGTGTCAGCTGAGCACTTTTTCGGCACCAATATTTGTTTTGACACAATGTTCAAAGGTTTGCTAGCACCGGTATACTTTGACATTCAGGCATGTACAGTGGGGCAAAAAAGTATTTAGTCTGCCACCAATTGTGCAAGTTCTCCCACTTAAAAAGATGAGAGAGGCCTGTAATTTTCATCATAGGTGCACTTCAACTATGACAGACAAAATGAGAAAAGAAATCCAGAAAATCACATTGTAGGATTTTTAATTAATTAATTTGCAAATTATGGTGGAAAATAAGTATTTGGTCACCTACAAACAAGCAAGATTTCTGGCTCTCACAGACCTGTAACTTTTTCTTTAAGAGGCTCCTCTGTCCTCCACTCGTTACCTGTATTAATGGCAACTGTTTGAACCTGTTAAATGACAGTGAAATAATACAAATATACAGAATAAATGCAAAGTCTTATGTTTGGGGCAAATCCAACACATCACTGAGTAACTGCCGCCTTATTTTCAAGCATGGTGGTGGCTGCATCATGTTATGGGTATGCGTTACAAAGGCAAAATACTGAGTTTTTCCAGGTAAAAAGAAACAGGATGGCGCTAAGCACAGGCAAAATCCTACAACAGGACACCTACAGCACCCGATGTCACAGGAAGACCAAAAAGATCATCAAGGACAACAACCACAGTAGCCACTGCCTGTTCATCCGCTATCATCCAGAAGGCGCGGTCAGTACAGGTGCATCCTAGCTGGGACCGAGAGACTGAAAAACAGCTTCTATCTCAAGGCCATCAGACTGTTAAATAGCCATCACTAGCACAGCGGGGCTACTGCCTATATATACAGACTTGAAATCATAGGCCACATTAATAAATGGAACACTAGTCACTTTGATGTCACTTCAATAATGTTTGCATATCTTGCATTACTCATCTAATATGTATATACAGTATTCTATACTATTGTGCTGTAGCTTAGTCTATGACGCTCTGACATTGCTAGTCCATATATTTACGTATTCTTAATTCCATTCCTTTACTTAGATTTGTGTGTTGGGTATATGTTGTGAAATACTTAGATATTACTTGTTAGAAGCACAAGCATTTCACTACATCCGTAATAACCTCTGATAAACATGTGTATGTGACCAATAAAGTTTGATATGATTTGAATTCACCTTTCAGCAGGACAGTAACCTACAACACAAAGTCAAATCTACACTGGAGTTGCTTATCAAGAAGACAGTGGAGGTTCCTGAATGGTTACAGTTGTGACAAAAATCTGCTTGCTTTAAAATTGCTGTGTAGGCACCAACATCTTGACAGAGCTTGACGAATTATGAAAATATTGAAGGGCTAATATTGCATAATCCAGGTGTGTAAAGCTCTTAGAGATTTACCCAAGAAGACTCACTGATGTAATCGCTGCCGACGGTGTTTCTAACATGTATGCTATGACAATTTTAGTTACTTAATTTCTATCAATCTTTTAAAAAATAAATAGAAATCTTCCACTTTGACATTCAAGTATTTTTGTGTACATTGTTGACAAAAATTACAATTAAATCCATTTTAATCCAACTTTTTAACAACATTTGAATAAATCCAAGGCGTATGAATACTTTGGCAGGCACTGTACTTTCTGAATTCCTGTTCAGAGGAGTGCAGAGAAAGTTGACAACGGTTGTTTATTGCCCTGCTGAGAGTATACTTTTTCATATCTCAAGAAAATATATACTGAAAGTATACTTAAATGTCCACTAAATATATATTAGTATATTTTCAGAAACGTATGTGCACAAAAATGAGCATATTCCCCAGCATCCTTTTCTGCAGCTGAAGTTTTTATTAATAATATATTGTTCATCATATTTAGCTTATTCAATATATCGTAATAGGAATAGTTTCAAGTCTTAGTTAAACATTTGTCACTTTGTGAGACAGTGTTTTTTATGTGTCTTTTCTAACATATTGTCATCTGAAATGATGTCTCCCCATAGGCACAGACATCAGTTCAACATCTAGTTTAGATTTTTATTCGGTTGAGTTGTCAACTAACGTGAATTCAATGTGAAATAACCAGAAAATATCACCATGTCATTGGATTTAGGCTAAAAGTTGGGTGAAAGAAAATACTAAATTCCTTTTACGTTGATTACTTTTTGCAAATCCAATCACTTTTCCAAGTTGATTCAACCATCACATTGGAAGCAATGTTTGTGACAGAATGAACTGTGGTTCGTCAATAGATTGTGTAATGGTGACAGTCATAACAATTTAGGGCTCAGGACTTTAAATGAAAAGACATATCAAATGTTAGAAATTCACTCACTCAGCTGCTTTTGCCAGAATTGGAGTCCGAAATATGCTGCCACTAAGTACCATAGAACGTCTCTCTGTGAGTTAAATGCGAAGGTAAGTCAACAAGTTTTTCAAAAAGATGGTTTTAATAAACTGGGTCATCTTTGGTATGGAGTCTGTAGCTGCAGGATACTTTCTATTCAGAAGAATAGATAGCCATCAAATAAGAGCAAAAGGTCTTTATGATACGTTTTGACATACTTTTTTGGGAAGTGGAACAGATCTGCTATAATGATAGGTAGCTGTAATGATATTCGTATTGGTAAAATAATGCTATTTTGAGACAATAAGGGGATATAGTGAACTGACAGGAATTGAAAAATGTTTTTTTTTTTTTGTAAAATGCTTCTTTAAAGAATGTGAGTACTGGAATAAGAAATATCTATTGTTGCCTCTTTCAAGTCAATTTTCAGATGCCTTGTTTACTTGACTGCCCGTTTGCCACCGTTATAGTGCAATTAATATATTGTTTAGTGTTGTGTTGTGGCTTTGCTGGCATGCATCTTTGATTGGACTGTATAATGTCCAGTCCAATCAAAGCTACTGTAGATATAACGTGATTTGAACACTGAGCTAATCACGGTGCAATTAGAGAACATTACTAACCCCTATGCTCCGTATTTTCTGCTGGCTGCCCCACCACTACAGAAAGCACTGCCTTATTCAAGAAAGCAAATAAGCATGTTTGTATGCAGCTTTTTTAACAAAACATGTTTTCTTCATTGCTTGCAAACTGATATGTGACACATATTAATGCCAAAATAACATGCAAAACATGTAAAATATGTATTTATTTTTTGCTAAACAGGTGGGGCTCAAAACAGTGGCGACCCTGAACTACGGGTTGCCCCTGCGTATTAGGCATCTCCCGATTACTGCATTTCATGCTTTGCATGTACTGTTAACACTGGTTATTCCCCCATAAGTATCAGTCTGATATGGCAAATTGTCTTTCCTACATTGTATGCCACAGGCCTACATGTACATTGAGGTCTAAAAGATAAGCATTATCCTCTCACAAAACGATTATACTAGAACTGACAACTGTAGCAAATGAATCCTGACCAAATGTTTTACTAAATCATTCTCAAGAGCCCAATATCATGAACATTGCAACATCATTCTTGATAGCCGCAAGCCACTGGCAGCATCGGGGTAAATCTCTGGAATGTAGAATGCTGAAACATAAGTCATATTGCTCTTGTTGGTAATTAGCATAGCCAGACAGAGAACATAACATGGGCATGTGACAAAATTTAGAGAAAAATGTTCCCAAAAAATTGCCTAGAGAAGTAATGAGATTATTGTGTTGTAAGAGTAAACAATGCCATCATCCAAGTTTGTGGGCACGTCCCATCTAGGAGTGGTATCTGCATTCGTTACAAATGCCGGACTTTGTGGTTCACTATGAGCAGCCAAATACCCAGGAAGTCGAAACGTCTTGAATCTTGCAATGAAATGATAATGTGTTCATTCTAGGTTGTGGTTACGATCATTTTTATGTTTATGATAACGTAATAATGTTAATATAGTAATGACTATATGCCGTGGCTGAGCCAGAGTGAAGTTTCCCTTTAAATAGTATTTATTAGTTTTACTAGCTCTGTGTATCCTCAAATTTAAAAAAGTGAGGGAGTGCCACTCCCCCGCGCTCTGGCAGCACTACACCCGTGCTGCGCAAATAGCATCTAATGGCTACGTTTCTGTTCTTGTTCCAGGGAAGCACTACCGCAAGTCCTGCGCATCGTCTGGGGCCTGCCTCATCGCCTCCTCTGGCTACCAGCAGTTCTGCACAGGGAAGCTCTACTCAGTGTGCATCAGCTGCTGCAACACTCCCCTCTGTAATGGACCCCGTCAGAAGAAACAGAGTGCCGGAAACAGAGTTCCCTCTGCCGCCTCGTCCCTAAGCCCACTACACAGCCTCTCCATCCTTTTTCTTCCCTTCCTTCTGCGCCCACCCTCCATATTCAGCTGAGAGCCTATGATTGGCTGGTTTGGTCTCATCAAGACTGTGGTTAAAATTTTAGGCTTGATACGGTCAATGGATGTATGACACTGTCCTAACATAGACACGGTATTTAGATGATGTCTTAATAAGGACAGCAACGAAAGGTCGAAGGGCATTGATTGAAGAAAGGTTCTGAAGGAACCTCCCAAATATGTTTATAGTGTCAGTCATATGCACCACAGGAAAGGACTTTGGCGAGTGGAAGTGAGGTGGCCATGGAGCAATATCACTTCTAATGGGTCACATTTTACCCCCTTTTTCCTCCTAACATAACAATGGTCATTATGGCCAAACTATTTTTGTTTGATCAGACCAGAGGACATTTCTCCAAAAAGTACGATCTTTGTCCCCATGTGCAGTTGCAAACTGTAGTCTGGCTTTTTTATGGCAGTTTTGAAGCAGTGGCTTCTTCCTTGCTGTCCGGCCTTTCAGGTTATATCAATACAGGACTCGTTTTACTGTGGATATAGATACTTTTGTACCTGTTTCCTCCAGCATCTTCACAAGGTCTTTTGCTGTTGTTCTGGGATTGATTTTCACTTTTCGCACCAAAGTACGTTCATCTCTAGGAGACAGAACACGTCTCCTTCCTGAGAGGCATGACGGCTGCGTGGACCCATGGTGTTTATACTTGCGTACTATTGTTTGTACAGATGAACGTGGTAACTTCAGGCATTTGGAAATTGCTCCCAAGGATGAACCAGACTTGTGGAGGTCTACAAACAAAATTCTGAGGTGTTGGCTGATTTCTTTTGATTTTCCCATGATGTCAAGCAAAGAGGCACTGAGTTTGAAGGTAGGCCTTGAAATACATCCACAGGTACACCTCCTATTGACTCAAATGGTGTCAATTAGCCTATCAGAAGCTTCTAAAGCCATTACATAATTTTCTGGAATGTTCCAAGCTGTTTAAAGGCACAGTCAACTTACTGTATGTAAACTTCTGACCCACTGGAATTTTGATGAAGTGAAATAATCTGTTTAAAAAATTGTTGGAAAAATTACTTGTGTCATGCAGAAAGTAGATGTCCTAACCGACTTGCCAAAACTATAGTTTGTTAACAAGAAATTTGAGGAGTGGTTGAAAAACTAGTTTTTATGACTCCAAGCTAAGTGTATGTAAACTTCCGACTTCAACTGTATATTATTATAAGAGGGTCCTATTCAATCGGTATCGCTGAAGCGCAAAATTTTGCGTGCTACTGTACAAATGTTCTCTGCGACAGCGGGAACGTTGTCTCTAATTGTGAATCATGCTTTAAAGCTGAACTGGACTACAGACACAAAATGAACAAAAAACACAAATAAACCAACAAAGAGTAACTGACCATTTTTTGTATTACGACATCCATTTTAGGAAGTCGTCAACTCTGTCAGTGGTCAGTTATGGATGCCATGCAAATCAATGGAAAAGAATACTTTGGACACAATGTACAATGCAGTCACCAGGTCATGATGAACAGTGTTGAGAACATTTTGTGAATGTGATAATATGAGTTACAGTATGGAGAAGTGTTTATCTCTTGTCAAGGAAACACATCACTGTAATCAACACTTCCAATACGAACCTTTTCCAATGCTCCAACTTTTAAAATGTACAGTATGAGATGGAATTGGTAAAAATGATCCTGACTGTGCTTTGACTGCATGTAATATGTTAGACTCCTCACGTCTTTAGTCTGTAGAGGCACCACACTTATCAGCTTGTGACAGATTGTTGCAGTCTTTGTTGGAGGATATGCTGTATTCCTCTCTGGTTGATTGATTGAATACTGTAATAGAGAAGACAGCTTAGTGGCTCTCCTTGGGTTCAATTTTCATGGTCACCTAGAAGTCATTCTTGACTGTATTTGACTCACCCGATCAATTCTACTTCATAACCGAAGCCAAGAAGCATATTTTGTCACGTTTATCAAATCAAATTGTATTTGTCACATGCGCCAAACACAACATGAAATGCTTACTTACAAGCCCTTAACCAATAATGCAATTTTTTAGAAAATAAGAGTTAAGAAAAGATTTACTGAATAAACTCAAGTTTAAAAAAGTTACAATAAAAGAACAATAACGAGGCTATGTACAGGGGGTACCGGTACTGAGTCAATGTGCGGGGGGGTGGGGGTACAGGTTAGTTGAGGTAATATGGGGGGGATCAATGCAAATTGTCCATGTAGCCTTTTGATTAATTGTTCAGCATTCTTATGGCTTGGGGGTATTTTGCAGCGATCAATAAAGTGCAGAAATTGTCCAAACTAATGCGTAAAAGCAAATAGCTTTTTGTGAGCATGTGCGGCCACTGTCTAATATACGCTAATGTAGGCTTCAATATAAAGGAAACTTCCGATGACTTTTAGATTTTTAACTTTCTTCCTTTTATAAATCCATTTGCAATGCATGCCTGCTCCTTTGCACTTTTTTCAATATATCAATTATACATTTGTGGACAAACTGGAATTAAAGCCAGACTAAGTCGGTGGCACAGATGGTACTATCCAAGCAGAAGATGCAGCTCCTTCAAATTTTGACATTTGGTTAAATTGACATCAAAACACAATTCAATATAACTTATGAAATTCAATAAATAGCCTACTAACTTGTTAACCAATTATTTGTTGGATAAACGTCTCCAATTTAGCCAAAAACAAAGGTTAAAGAATGGGATTAAGCCAGTGGCTCAGATGGTACCATCTAAGCAGTAGATAAATCTTCTTTAAATGTTGGTTGTGTTAACCAAACGCAATTCAATATTACTTTTGTAATACAGAAAATAGTCTCAAGTTAAGACTAATGTAACATTCAACCTTAAAATGAGTAACACATCCATGGACACATTTTGAGGTCACTCAAACTATTAATTTCCTCATAAAGCGCGCATGTTCACGATAGCATGCATAGGTCATCGCAGGTCTGTGGAGATCTTCACAATTGCTGTAATAATCTGTAGAGAATCTCAAAGGACAATGATCACTTGTACTATGTAATTTTAATTTAATCTCAACTCCAATCATGGTTCTGCTATTTGATGACCGCTTTGTTGAATATTCATTGCTGATTGGCTAGAAGGGCAATCTAGAATGTACATTAAAGCAAGATAACAGGACAGTTCGAAGAGATATTGGGACATATTGGGACACCTTGCAATCATGATGCAATAAGCGCCTACACGCAGACCGTACTTGCTACAAAATGACAGAAAGCTAAACCAACAGTCACACAAACTGAAATTGGATACATTATAAACGCAGGTCCAACGACTAAAACATGTAGCTAGCTAACATAGATTTTGTTTTTGCAGAGACATTGTATCCATATATTTAGAACAAACGACTGGGTCACGTCTCAAGCAACCAAAAGATGAAAATATCAACGGAATGTTTTTATTTGTATTGGTAAATGTATGCTTATAATATTGTTTTCTTTGGCAACTGTGTTATAAGCAGGATAAAAGCTTAAACAAACGCAACAGAATAAAATATACTGCTATTCTGGCTGAAGAAGTTGTGTAGCTGTAGCTAGCTTGCAGCAAGCAAGGGATATGAACATTGCCACTGAGCATGGCAATGGAACATAAAGATCGAATGACTGGGTCGCATCTCTAGCAACCAAAGGTATGAATTCGCTTATATAAATAAATAAAAAGTATTTCTACCAGTAAATGTGTGCTTTCATATTGTTTTATTTGGCAACTGTGGTACAAGCGTGATAAATGCCACTGTTCTGTACATTACTTTAGAAAAATGAACTCATCATCCATTATTTCATCCATTATTTCCAAGGTAATGTAGGCATTTATCCCATAAATAAACAAAACATCTGACATTGTATTCCCATTTGAACTTTGATGTGCTTTTAAATGGTTGAAAGCACAAAAAATAAATATGAATTTGGCTGTGAACACTGCATACCATGTCACATATGTGCACCACGTCATTGCTCTCTCTCCCTCTCTGTTGTGTCCACTGAGCCGTTGGGCCCACCCTGCAACCTCATTGGATAACGCAGGGCAGGCCAACTTGTCACTCAAAATCGAGATGCTGAAGCCCATTAGCTAGAACTGGAATTGCTAGGGGCTGGCCCACGTATGGGGAAATGTAGGGAGAATGGCGTGGCACAGCTTCAAGAAAGCATACTCATTCAAACTAGGATTTTTGTGGCTAATTGAGATAAAACACTAATTCTGCTCATGGATTAGGCATGCATATATGAACTACACATTGACACATCTAGCACAACGCAGGAGGTTTAAAAAAAAAAATCTTAGACGCCGAAGTACCGGAGCAAGAATTTAGATCGGTGTTTGGTATTTATTAGAATATATATAAAATGGTTGAGTCTCTTCACAGTCCCCTTTTTGTGCAGTAAGGTTCTTTTATCTGTTTTTTAAAATCTGGTTTTATTGCTAGTTTGAGTTACCCGGGGTGGTAGAAAGTTACATATAGTCACTTCTGTATTTAATACTGTGCGTTTCCCAGCCTCTGTTCTGAACCTGGGGACTGTGAAGAGACCTCTGATTGTATGTCATGTGTTGTACCAATGAGTGTCCAAACTGTGTGCTAACTGCTTGAACAGAAAATGTGGTACCTTCAACACACCAAAACCTTGCACAGAGACCAATAGTGATGCAGTCAATCGCTTCACAACTTTGAGCAAGTAGAGACTGACATTTTCCCTTCGTGTACATCTAAGTGCGATATGTGCTGCTTTGATCTGAACCAACTGCAATTTACCTATGTTCCGTTTTGCTGCACAGTTGGGCAGTAGTCAAAACTATGGTCTGTAGGACCTGTCTGGTCGACTGAGATGTCAAGAAGGCATCTACGCCCTAGGGTATCATGGACCAACCTCTTCCCATTTTAGCAACAATTGAGTCTATATGTTTTGACCATGATTGCTTGCTATCTAGGGTTACACCCAGCAGTTTAGTCTCCTCAACTTGCTCAATCGCCACATTATGCAATAACAGATCTAAATTAAGTGATTTATCCCCAAAAAATATGCTTCTAGTTTTGTAGATATTTAACACCAGCCGATTGTTAGTTACCCATTCTAAAACTGACTAAAGCTCTATTAAGTTATTTACTTTTACTTTTTTTAATTTACTTTTGCAGCCGACGTGTATACTGTTGAGTCGTCAGCATACATAGACACACAGGCTTTATTCAAGGTCAGTAGAAGGTCATTACTAAAAACAGACAACAATAATGGCCCTAGCTGGCTGCCCTACGGTACACCACACTTAACTGAATTTACATGACAGAGGCTTCCATAACGAAAAGCCTCTGTGTTCTATTAGATGGGTAACTCTCAATCCATAAGAAGGCAGAGAAGGCAAAGTGTGCTCTGGGTGTTCGTAAACTCAGAGTGTTTCGCTCTTGGAGTGTTCAGAGCACGCACTGGATGCTCTGGCCGAGGAGTAGGGTTGATCTGAGCGTTCTGACCAAGCAGCAGTCAAGCACCCAAGCTAACTGGCTAACGTTGGCTAGCTTGATAGCTATTTCCAGACACAAATGAAAGAACAGCACAAGCTGACCATTTTACTCTCCCTAGCAGAGCTGGTTGGGCAGTTTATATGTTATCCAGAGCATTAGTGACTGTAACTGTGCTGCTGGCAACAATTTAATGACACTTTTTTTTTACAATGTTTACTGACACCGGCCATATTCAACAGGTGTTGAGCGTTCATAAATTCGTCAGTTATTCTGTGCTCTGGCACACTCAGACGAGACTGCTCTTAGACTAGATAGCCAGAGTGAATTTACCAGCTACGTCTATCAACAGTTGTCGCAGTGACATCATGAACATTCTATTGAAATAGTTACTGTCTAGTGGAGTCTGTAAAAAAAATGATAGCTAGCTAAACAATGAACCATAATCCCAGCATGAATCTGCAGGTACCTAACCAACCAGGTTCAATGATAGCTAGCTATCTAACATTAGGCTATAACTAGCAATGCAAATGGCTCTGAGATAAGAATAATATTACTACACAGATCATACACGTAACGTTAGCTAGCGAGCCAGTCAGCTAACGTTAGCTAGCTAGTTAACAGTACGCTTTAACTTAAAATGAAACAACTTTTGAAATATGTAATATCTGAAAATGTAGCTAGCTAGACTATCTTACCCATTTACATGTGTGGACGCTTCTCCCCATCTGTCTCCGATGCCATGGTTGCCCTTAGTTTGAAGATGTAATCCGGAAACAGGTGTTTTATACCACAGCCTTCTATGTGTTCTCTTTTCAACTCTGTCTGCATATTTGCAATCAAACGCCAGAATTTTCTCCATCTCCTTAGCTATCATACTCTAATTCCACTGATTTCAAAACTCATGGCTAGCGGGAAGGTTCTTGTCTTTTTCTGAAACTTGTAATTTAACAATTGTATTCGTATTTACATATGGCATAAAAGTTTGTTATTAAGGCACACAAAAGTTCACATGTTCCAGAAGGCATTTCTGCCCAAAAACGCATTTTGATTAAAAAAATTTAAAAAAGGTTTTACATTCAAATGGCTCTCCTGTGAAGTAATGACATATGCCTAGTTTCCTGAAATGAATCACAATTTGAATTCAGCGAATCATCAGTCATTTGTGTCAGTTTGCTAAGCACTTGTAAATTGGTCAGCTGTTTGAACCATTAAAGGGTGTTCTGCTCTTCTTGAGTAGATGAGTGACCTTTTCCTCCCTCCATGTCTGAGTCTTCTTGGCTTAAATTGAAGATGTGGCAAACAGGAGTCACAATTTATTTCGCTACCAACCTCAGCAATTTTACCATCCAGGTTGTCGATACCAGGTGGTTTGTCTTTATTTATAGATAGGAAGAAAACAAATCCCCCTCTTCCACACCCAAATTGTGGAACTCAAAATTACAGTGTTCATCTTTCATTATTTGGTCCATTATGCATGAATATGAAGGCTCAGCATTTGTTGTTTGCATGTCATGCAAATCTTTTTTTTTAAAGTTCTAACTGGTAGGTTTTATTTTTACCTTCACTTAACTAGGCAAGTCAGTTAAGAACAAATTCTTATTTTCAATGACGGCCTAGAAACAGTGGGTTATGACAGATTTGTACCTTGTCAGCTCTGGGGTTTGAACTTGCAACCTTCCAGTTGCTAGTCCACCTCTCTAACCACTAGGCTACCCTGCCGCCCCAAAAGGTTTTGCTATGAACAAGCCACCTGCCTCAATGAAGTATGGAGCTGAGTTTGCTATTTTGCCTAGAATTTCATTTTAAGTTCTCCAGAGCTTTTTACTATCATTCTTTATATCATTTATCTTTGTTCCATAGTATAGTTTATTCGTCTTTCGGTTTAGTTATGTGATTTCTCAATTTATTGTATGTTTGCCAGTCTGCTGTGTTGTCAGACTTATTTGCTATTCCCTTTGCCTCATCCCCCTCAGACATACAGTTTTTCATTTAATCATCTAGGCATGGGGATTTATCAGTTCTAACAGTGTTTCTTGATGGGCGCATGCCTATCATTAACCGGAAGAAGTCGTTTCATAAATGCTTCAAGTGCAAATTCAGGATGTTCCTCATTACACTCATCAGACGATCAAATATTTTTCACATCTTCGATGTCATTGCAAAATGATAATTTATACACAATTTTAGGCCCAGGCTTTGGAACTCTGGTTGGTTGATTGATAACATGAACCCGATTGCAGATGGTTGAAAGCATAGTGTTAACACACTGGAAATTCAACTAACTTTTGACTGTCTTTGGAGTGGATGAATAAAGGTTGCAATCTCATTGATCAACGTCTCAACCAAATATTACCCAATTATCCACGTTGAAATGACGTGGTTTGCCCAGTGGGCTATTACGCTCAGTCTTGAACTGTGGATAACAAAATTAGGCTGTAATGATGAGAGTATAAAACTATTGACTATAAAAGTGCGCTATTTTGTCGATTTGTACAGTTTGTGTCATATCGGCAGGTTGGATTAATTTGCATACAGGGAGGGAACCAGGGAATCTGGTCACAATACGGACTAAATGTTATTACCATGTGTCGAAGCAACAAATCTCAATCAGATAGTGATCGGATCATCTCGTTCGGATTTGAATAATCTTCAAAGCACCGAATGCCTCCCCTTATATTTCAGTCTCATCAGGCTCATTTCCCTTTCGCACCGAAATCGAGCGTGATTCATCGGTTGTGGGAAGGGCCTCCTCAGGGCTGGGAGCTGGAGTGTCCTTAGGAATATGTAAGGTAGTGAACGTAGGCATCTTGAACTCCATGCTCTGAGTCTGAGTAGACCTGCCGCCATGACCACAACGCAGCGACTTTAGCAGGGGCCGCAACGAGCGGTTCGAGTTTTCCTCTGAGCTCCTCAGAGTCCGTTTGTTGACATGCTCAATGGTGAGGTGGCAGCGCAGCACCTGGACAAAGACCTGTTGGAATTGGCTGGAGGAGAGGTTGTACAGGAAGGGGTTGAGCACGGAGCTGAGGTAAAAGAAGGTGTCGGCCACAGGGTGCAGCGCCACATAGCTGCGGAAGTAGGGCATGGTCCAGCTGGACTTGGGCACGGCGGCGGTCATCAGGCGACGCACCTGGTTGGGAAGCCAGCAGATGGTGAGGGAGCCCACTATTAAACCTGAGAAAAGAGGGATGGAGACAGGGAGTGAGAGAGGGGGAAGAAGAGAGAGGGAGAGTAAGTAATTAAGAATAGGGAAGTAGACTAATGAATAATGCTAATAAATGTCAGTGCATGGAGGTCTGTGCTGGTGTACAAAAAACAGCCAGTTAGTTCTTAGGGGATTGCGTTGATTTCAAATGACATTTCAATAATTTAGTTGTATTTATATTCATATTGGCAAACTACTAAATGGTCCACTGATTATGAATTGAGGGCTTGAAATGCTGTGAAATCCGAAAATAAATGATGAGCTACATAAATATTTTATTCAGCCCTGTGTCACAGTGAAGTGGAGTTGAGAGTGGAAGAGGTGCATTATAAGTCGACAGTGAGTAGGCCATTAGAGAGGGTAATTACACATTCTTACTGACTCCTTGATTGTTTTAGTGAATCTCAAGACTACAACAGTACCCATTCTAATGGTCAAAATTATACAACACATAAAGAAAAAACATCAACGGGAAATGTCTTTTTATCCAATTTATGTTTTCATTCATGGGGGTGTTATTTGATGTGTAACAATTATTTCAAAAGAAAACCTCAGAATAAAGGCAACTGCTGAAAAACATTGTTTGAACATTATCCTTGCCAAAATAAATAAAATGGGGTTTTAATAAGAATGAAAAAAAAAAAAACATTCATTGAGTGTATAAGTTCTCTGTGATGATGAGGTTCAGGTTCTAGAAACATCCCTCCCTGGCTAATGTTGTATGTACTCTTTGGGGAAAACACTGATGAATAGGTTATACTCTGCATGAAAAAGTGGTGGTGGAATAACTCCCGCACACACAGTTACCTATCTTCGCAATTGATTTTTTTTGTGTTTAAATTAAATAAGTATTAAACATACTGTAGTCTAACTATTTTTAGGTGTTACAATACATGTTTAACACTGTTTAATTAACAAACACTTTTTAAGTGTTGAAATAATTTAAACTGTTTAGTTTGCTTACCAACATGTACATGAAGTTGTTGATTCTAGACATACATATCTGCACTGTTCTTATCTCCAGTACATACTATGCTGCTTATCTAAAAATCCACATGCAAATTGGTCAAATCTCACTGCATATGGGTCCCTTTGGCTTATACATCTTTTTTTTGTGCAGACTTGAATGCAGGTTGATCTTACAGAATTCTTCCGAAGTGTGAATGTACCACGAGGCAAAGTCATACAGTAGCAAGTGTCAGGAATGGGTCTCAGAAAACACAAGACAGAGAAACTTTAATTGTGAAATGTACAGTATGCTATTTATGACTGGAAAGTAGGCTTAGATTATATGTCATGTGTATGCTATAGCAGGTGCATAAACCATGAAGCATGATCTCAGCACATATTTATCATATGCTTTAAGCCTCATGCTAAAGTAGACTAAGCTGACAGTAAAGTATGTGGAGATTAAACTCCAACCCCTTGGTGGTAGTGAGATTGGACTCTTATAACTAAGCTATTCTATTACCTACAAACATGCCGGAATTGTGTTGAAGATACAATATCCACACTCAACCATATTTCTAATGCTAAATGAATAATGCTTCGTTCCACATCAACAAATGCCTCCCGAAGAGACACATTCCTGAGAGCATTGATCCACTGCATCACAAACTCAAACGTAACAGGTCGATGGGCTACAATTTCCCAACTGAAATCAAGTTAAGGAAATAGAAATGGGCTAGTCAAGTTACATCGGAGGCAAAAAAAAAAACGTCTGGTTTTACTCAAATATTTTATTAATTTCTCAAACATGTCTCAAGACAATACATGCCTAAAGGGGTAAACCGAAAACTCATAGAGATACTATAAGTCAAATGGAAACTTCTCACAGAATATTTAGCAATGTCATGACTGTCCTGATCAGGTCACAACCCTACAGATTATCTCTCAACCCCAACAGAGGAGGAGAGATCTCAGGTTCTGGAGATGTGGGGGTTTTATGACCCCTCACGGCCATGGTAATCTTAGGCCACAGACAACATTCCTGTGTCCTCCTGAACCAACCACAGAACATTAAACATGAAATAAAGGGACTTTGGAACAATGGTTTCCGTCAGCCACAATGGTGGTCGTGACGATAGATGGAATATGACAATGTATGTCATTTTTGTTTTGTTATTAAAGGTTAATAGATGACTTCATTGCGAAAACATTGTAACTGTAAGAGTTTTCCTAGGATATGCTTGATATTTATACATTGTACGTTGTGTGTAAAATGTCCAAATCAAAGAGAATATTTTGGTAAAGATGAAATGTGAAGTTAGTTGTCTAAAATTGGATTTGAGTCAAATCTAGACCTTGCCTCTTAACTTGGTACGCCCAGAGAATTGCCCTAAAGGCAGTTACGCCCACTTCTGACCCAAGGGTATAAGACTGCAGCCGAGGTCTAAAAACTCAACGAACCCAAAACTCAACCCAAGATTGAAGACAAAGAAATATTTTTCTACCCATGCTACTGATGAGTAGCTGTGTCTAAGCGAGTGAATTCAAGCCAGACCACCTAACCTCCACTATCCATCGAATCGTGGTATCTACACTGTTTCATTCCTATGCTGTGAGCCCTGAGCTACAGAGCTGTCTGTCCTCAGAAGAGCCTTCCCGGAGCAAGGGTGAGGAATCAGACCAAAAGGACACTGACATTGTGAGGATGACCAGAGAGTTGCGCCGGAGAAGTGCGTCATTGAGAAGCCTAAACGGCCCACGCGGAGCTTCCCATCTGAGACCTCCCACACGTAATTACATCATTATATTCTGACCCATAAGAGCGGCAGTTTGGGGCAAGGCTAGGGTTAAAATAAGCGTAGCTGACAAATGCACCCAAATGTATATTTCTCTCGTGTACTTTCTCATTTTCTCTCTCTTTTAAATCCCCATTTTGGGTGTCGGGCCGTTATACTAAGTTCTAATCAATAGCCAAGAATGTGTTTTGTGTATATGTATCTTTATATTAGCTTTCTAGTAAGTAAATACTCAACTAAGATTGGTGTGGTACGAACTCATTGGTGAGACCCGGGTTTGTGCAGATTCCCGGATTATGCAACGTTCAGAATGAGACTGTAGAGGAAACTGTAAAATCGATATTCTGATATTCTTTGAGTTAATTTGGGAAATAGAAACTCAATAAAAACGAATTTTCCCATGGTGCCCCAGGTTAATAATTGCTTGATTCAGTTAATCACGCAATTGGAAACCTTTAATGAGCAACAGTCGTCACATTAACTAATACAACGCCACGACAGCGGGAACATACGAATATCAAAACTTTCAAAGCAGAATTTGCTTATTTCATCAAAAAGACTCCAATGGTGTTAGAAACTTTCTTACATTTTGAATATATACATTATTAATGAATGGATATGAATGCTGTTATGAGTCCTAATGTAAGACAGTTTTGTAAAAATGTGTCAAGTTTTTCAGTGTGTACGGCTGTGCATTAATATTTAAGAGATATCTTGACATTATTATAACAAACATTGTTACATTATATCCAAGGG
Organism: Oncorhynchus keta; assembly: GCF_023373465.1. Taxonomy (NCBI): domain Eukaryota; kingdom Metazoa; phylum Chordata; class Actinopteri; order Salmoniformes; family Salmonidae; genus Oncorhynchus; species Oncorhynchus keta. The sequence continues at coordinate 7,248,609 of NC_068427.1, forward strand.
TTTTGTGGTAATTTGACGATCAATAATAGATGGCTATTTGTTTTCCGCAGACCAAGTTGTTCTTGTGGAAGTTGGCCTTTACTTCATAATTTAAAATGAGCTTTATAATCCTGAGAAGTGTTTTTCATTCCTCTCATTCAACTGTCATGTGGTTTGAGCCATATAATTTTTACAGACAACTAATGAAATTAGAGAACAATGCCTGAACTGGAACGAGTCTAATCTGCTCATAAAAGCCACTACTTCACTTATACTTTCCCTCCTAGTCAACACACAACATGCAGACAGCTACCAAATGCCATCAGTGGCCACCCTTCCAACAATGCTGCAAAAGGACAAATGGGGCTGGAATTAAAACACTGTATACACTGCTCCTGTGCTTTATTCCTACACATACACACATTACTCATCATACATATGGGACTGGAGCTTGGCATAAGACCCAGTGAAACTGCTGGAGGTGGGTTTTGGGACATGGAAATACACCACTCTGTGGTGCATGTTTGATGGAACATAATTATTAATTTATTTGATTGTGGTGACATCTATGAAGTCTGAAAATGGTTTAATCCCCTTTGTGTGGAATATTTGTTTTTGTTAGTTCTGCACAGGCTATGAAATACCAAGGCCGCCTATTCAGAACAACATGGCTCTGCCAGTGCCTAGTCCACGTGTTGGCACACTATTGTCAAACAGAGCCCCTTGGATGTCAACACTGGTTCTCCCTGATAGGTTTACCATTCTTGTAGAATTGATTAAGTCTATCCTTCGCGTGACCTTTTAACTAATACCATGTCCAAATGTTGAGCAGAGAACCATGAAGACAATTCCCGACAGCTATTTGCTCCAAATTCCCGGGGAGGAGATCGATTCGAGTTTGGTTCTTCCTATCCCAAAGGCTTCCTCATTCTAGTGGCCAGTCACCTGGAAAATTGGCATTGGGCCAGCATGGATTGGTGCAGTAAAACCATAATAGAATTAAACTGTAAAACATTCAAATGTTATAGCTTCCGTAATGGTAGTTGTCAATGACTGTTGATGGATGTTTTATTTTTATGTATTTTTGTGTTGTGGGTCTTTGGTTGAATACAGTGTCTAGTATCTGTCTTATGCCATAACAATATAACACATAATGCCAAAAACACACACACCTCAAAACATTTGTAGTAAGATTTGGTTGTCAAGGCACACAAAAGGTACACACATGGTGCACATCTACACACACATGCACACGCAGGAACACACACACACACACACACACACACACACACACACACACACACACACACACACACACACACACACACACACACACACACACACACACACACACACACACACACACACACACACACACACAGTACACCACCACCATTCACCATTATCATCCTTTAAAAGCGAGTACTTGGCGAAACACACACTCATATTCTGGCTCAGGGTCTGTTTTTTCTTCGGCTATCCTGCTGGGCACTCCTGCTGCCTCACACTGCATATGAAAGAACAGTCTAGACATCCTGGTCCCCTGACACACACACAGGCATGCACAGGGTTGGGAGAAACGGATTACATGTAAGTAACTGATTTGCTAAAATATTGTAATTGTATTCCAATTACAGACACTTTTTAAAAACTAAATGATTACTTCTAGGATTACTTTTAAATTCAGAACATTTTTTTTCTCTCAATGACATTCAAATCAGCATAAAAAAGGTGCAAGTTTAAGTTTGTTCAACCAGTGTGTTATATATATACACTAGATGACTGATAGGGAGGTGCTGTGTTGAAGCCACAATGCCTCCATCTTAGCAAACCCCCATCAGTGTAAAAAATATTTTGGAAGCTTTAGAAATGCATTTATTGATGTCTACATTTGTTTCAGCCAAGCGCAACATTCAGCGTGTAACTTAGCTAGAAAGTTGTGTTAGCATCGAGTAATTGTTCTGGCCCCCTCCCAGTAAGAGGGAGTGGTGAGCTCTACAGCAGCTCAATCGCTGATTGAAAAGTGTTTTTCTGTCCCTCCCAAAAGAGAGAATTTGTAGATAACTGGCCTGCTGAGGAGTGACAGACTCCATCGAAGCTGGAGGGGTGTTCTCATCTTATCTATCAACGTATATATGGGTCTAGCTCAACAATGATATAGGGTGCAGGCCAGGCAGCAGGCAGTTAGCCAGTCTGCCAGCTTAGTGGAGCCTGCCACTAGCACAGTCAATGTAGTCAGCTCAGCTTTCCCCATTGAGACCGTGTCTAAGCCTCGATCTAGGTCGGCAAAACTAAACATGGCGGTGTTCGACCTTAACAATCACACTGGAATAAAGACCTCCTCCTTTCCTGTCATTATTGAAAGAGATTGTGATAATATCTCACGTCTCAAAATAGGACTACTTAATGTTAGATCCCTCACTTCCAAGACAGTGAGTCAATGAATTAATCACTGATCATATCCTGATGAGATTGGCCTGTCTTGGTTCAAGCCTGATTTATTTACTGTGTTAATTGAGGCCTCCCCTCCTGGTTACACTAGTGACCATATCCCACAAAGGCGGAAGTATAACATTTACGACAGTAATTTCTTTATGGACGGTTTTCGTCTTTTGAGCTTCTAGTCATAAAATCTATGCAGCCTACTCAATTACTTTTTATATCTACTGTTCAGAGGCCTCCTGGGCCCTATACAGCGTTCCTCACTTCTTCATAGACCTTGTAGTAATTTTTGGTGACTTCAATATTCACATGGATAGTCCACAGACCAACTCCAAAAGTTTTGGAACCATCATCAATTCAGTGGGTTTTATCCAACATCTACTGTAGTGTTGTCCTGTGGAATAAATATTGTGTATTTAAATGTTTTTCTCATAATCCTGGACTGTCGGATCACAAATAACAAATAATCCAACCAAGAATTATCAAAAGCTGGGACAACCCAATTCTTCACAACCTAAAGATTCCAAGATGCCCTCTTAGACTCCCTCCACCTACCCAAGGACGTCCACGTACAAAAATCAGTTAACCACCTAACCAAGGATCCAAATTAAACCTTGCGTAATACCCTAGATGCAGTCACACCTCTAAAAACAAAAACGTATGTCACAAGAGATTAGCTCCCTGGTATATAGAAAATAACAGAGCGCTGAGGCGCTCTGTTATGCAGAAAATGCAGAAAATACAAAAAAATATTGAAAAATTACCTGTAGCCAGCTAAAAAATAGAAAAACTAGCTGTAATGTCTGCTTCCAACTCACACTCTCAAACACGTAGATCCCCTGAACGCAGCTCACTTTCCAACCCACTTTCCAACTCGCACTCATACACACTCATACATAGATCTCCTGAACGCAGCTCACTCTCCAGATCCCAATCAACTGAATTCTGATCACCTGTTCACACACCTGTATGTCATTATCACACACTATTTAGTTCAGTTCTTTGCACCCCATCATTGTGAGGCATTGTTTGTTTTGTGACACACTTCTATTTAAGAGCGCTGGTTTCCCCATAATATAATCTTCCCTGTGTATGATAGTTTTTGCCGCCTCACTAATGACGCCTTTTGCCTATTCCCTGCCTGTACCTTAGCCTATCGGATTTCCTGTTATCAACCTATTGCCTAATCTCCCGGATGACGTTACTAGCCTTTTCCTGCCTGTACTGTGGCTTTGTTGTGTATGACCTTCTGCCTGCCCCTGGACCCAGCTACCTGCCCCCTATGGTCCTTTACAATATACACCTGCTGCGCCAGCTCTCGGTCTCCCATCGTGTTCATTACACTAGCTTAATAAGACAGTACCGTGCAATATCAACGAGCCCTCACTGCTGCTCGATCAGTCTACTTTTTCAACTTAATAAAACTTAATAAAATCAATAAAACATTTATTTTTGATACTGTCGCAAAGCTAACTAAAAAGCTGCATCCCCCAAGATAGGATGGCCTTCACTTCAGCAGTGATGAATTCATTAATTTCTTTGACGAAAAGATCATGATTATTAGAAAGTTATGGACTCCTCTTTGAATCTGCATATGAATCCAAAACGGAGTTGTCCTAAGTCTGCACAGAACTGCCAGGATCTAGAATCAATGGAGACACTCAAGTTTTTAAATCCTGTATCTCTCGACACATTCATGAAAATATTCATGGCCTCTAAACCTTCCAGCTGCCTACTGGACCCTATTCCAACTAAACTACTAAAAGAGCTACTTCCTGTACCCTCCTATGTTGATGATAATAAACGGCTCCCTATCCTCCATATGTGTACTAAACTTGGCAGTAATAAAGCCTCTACTGAAAAAGCCAAACATTGACCCGGAATGTATTAAAAACCCCTAGCGCAGCAACTCACTGCCTTCCTGAAGACAAATTATGTATATGAAATGCTCCAGTCTGGTTTTAGACCCCATCATAATACTGAAAATGCTCTCACGAAGGTGATAAATTACTTTTTAATGGCTTCAGACCAAGGCTCTGCACCTGTGCTCGTAATCCTAGACCTTAGTGCCGCTTTTGATACCATCGATCACTTTATTCTTTTGGAGAGATTGAGAACCCTAATTGGTCTACGCGGACAAGTTCTTGCCTGGTTTTGATCTTATCTGTCAGAAAGATATCAGTTTGTCTCTGTGGATGGTTTGTCCTCTGACAAATCAATTGTAAGTTTTGTTGTTCCTCAATATTCCGTTTTAATTAAGACCACTATTGCTTTCTCTATATATTATGCCTCTTGGTGATGTCATTCGGAAACACAAGCTCAATTTCCACTGCTATGCGGACAACACAGAGCTGTATATTTTGATGAGATATGGTGAAGCCCCAAAATTCCCTACCCTGGAAGCCTGTGTTCAAACATAAGGAAGTGGATGGCGACAAATGTTTTGCTTTCAAACTCGGACAAAACAGATATGCTAGAACTGTTCCCACTGGGTGGCTTCAAAGCCTCTCAATGGCCAATACATTGGATCAACAATCCAGGGTTTATTTACATCATCGGTCTGACCACAAGACAGAGACTACTATGGTGACACACCGAATGCGTTTGATGAATTGAGGGAAAAGAGCAGGAGTAAATCGAAGCTATGTCTTCCAATGGTGCGACTGCTGTCGGCAGCCAAAGATTATCCAACTTGAATAAACGCTTGCAGGTAAGGATGACAGCAGTGTTGTAGCCTATCTGCGATACAGATATAAATTATTATTGATATCTACATAGCGAATTGACAGGAATTACACTGCTGCTCTCTCATTCAGGGCTCTATTGAATTCGCAACGCGGAAGTTCAGCTTTACTGCGTGATTGAAATTTAAAGGCAACTGTTCTATTTTAGCGGAGACTGCATTCATGGTAAACACTGCATATGTCGGGCTCAATCGAAAATTACCTTTATATTTCCGTTGTTAAATCTGTAACACTGAAGATGAAGACAGCTGAAGACAGATCGAATAGAGCCCTTAGCTATTTGCGCCTTACTGATTGTGGTTGTTGTGGATGGCTATGTACACTGAGTATACAAAACAATAAGAACACCTGCTCTTTCCATGACAGACTAACCAGGTGAATCCAGATGAAAGCTATGATCCCTTATTGATGTCACTTGTTAAATCCACTTCAATCAGTGTAGATGAAGGGGAGCAGACAGGCTAAAGAAGTATTTTTAAGCCTTGAGACAATTGAGACACGGATTGTGTATGTGTACAATTCAGAGGGTGAATGGGCCAGACAAACATTTAAGTGCCTTTGAATGGGGTATGGTAGTAGGTGCGGGGAATGGTAACTCTGCTGGGTTTTTCATGCTCAACAGTTTCTTGTGTGTATCAAGAATGGTCCACCACCCAAAGGACTACAACCAACTTGACACAACTGTGTGAGAAGCATTGGAGTCAACCTGGGCCAGCATCCCTGTGAAACGCTTTCGACACCTTGTGGATTCCATGCCCAGACGATTATTGTTATTCCGGCTGTTATTAGGGCAAAATGGGGGAAGGGGTGCAACTCAATATTATAAAGGTGTTCCTAATGTTTGGTATGCTCAGTGTACAGTGTATTCGGAAAGTATTCCCTTGACTTTTTCCACATTTTGTTATGTTACAGCCTGATTAAAGAATGGATTGAATTGTTTTCCCCCCTCATCAATCTACAATACCAAACCCATAATGACAAAGTAAAAACAGGTTTTAGAAATCTCTGCAAATGTATAAAAATAAAAAAGATAAGAAGATATCACATTTACATAAGTATTCAGACCATTTACTCAGTACTTTGTTGAAGCACCTTTGTCAGCGATTACAGCCTTGAGTCTTCTTGGCACACCTGTATTTGAAGAGTTTCTCCCATTATTCTCTGTAGATCTTCTCAAGCTCTGTCAGGTTGGATGGAGAGCGTCGCCGCACAGTTATTTTTAAGTCTGTCCAGAGATGTTCAAGTGCGTTCAAGTCTGGGCTCTGGCTGGGCCATGCAAGGACATTGAGACTTGTCTCAAAACCACTCCTGCGTTGTCTTGGCTGTGTGCTTAGGGTCCTGTCCTGTTGGAAGGTGAACCTTCATCCCAGTCTGAGGTTCTGAGCGCTCTGAGGCAGGTTTTCTTCAAGGATCTATCTGTACTTTGCTCCGTTCATCTTTCCCTCTATTCTGACTAGTCTACCAGTCCCTGCCTCTAAAACACATCCCCACAGTGTGATGCTGCTTCCATCATGCTTCAGCGTTGGGATGCAGGTTTCCTCCAGACGTGACGCTTGGCATTCAGGCCAAAGAGTTCAATCTTGCTTTCATCAAACCAGAGAATCTTTGAATCTTTGTCATTTAGGTGCCTCTTTGGTAAACTCCAAGCGGCCACTCTACCATAAAGGCCTGATTGGTTGAGTGCTGCAGCAATGGTTGTCCTTCTGGAAGGTTCTCCCATCTCCACAGAGGAACTCTGGAGCTCTGTCAGAGTGGCCATCGGGTACTTGGTCACCTCCCTGACCAAGGCCCTTCTCCCCCGATTGCTCAGTTTGGCCGGGCGGCCAAGATCAAGGAAGAGTCTATATTTTGATAACCTTCCCCAGATCTGTGCCTCGACACATTCCTGTCTCGGAGCTCTATGGACAATTCCTTTGACCTCATGGCTTGGTTTTTGCTCTGACATGCACTGTCAACTGTGGGACCTTATATAGACAGGTGTGTGCCTTTCCAAATTATGTCCAATCCAATTGAATTTACCACAGGTGAACTCCAATCAAGTTATAGAAAACATCTCAAGGATGATAAGCGGAAACAGAATATACCTGAGCTCAATTTCGAGTCTCATAAGCAACAGGTCTGAATACTTACGTAAAAAAAGTAATTATATTTACATTTCATTTTATACAATTTCTCAAATTTCTAAAAACCTGTTTTTGCTTATTTAGTATGGGGAGTGTAGATTCATGAGGCATTTAAAAATATATATATTTTAGAATATGTCTGTAATATAACAAAATGTGAAATAAGTCAAGGGGTCTGAATTCTTTCACAAATGCATTGCATATGTGTATTTTCTTTTTTTATTCATGTATTTTTTACCCCTTTTTATCCCCAATTTCGTGGTATCCAATTGGTAGTAGTTACAGTCTTGTCTCATTGCTGCAACTCCCGTACGGACTCAGGAGAGGCGAAGGTCGAGAGGCCATGCGTCCCCCGAAACACAACCCAACCAAGCCGCACTGCTTCTTGACTCAATACACATCCAACCCGGAAGCCAGCCACACTAATGTGTCGGAGGAAACACCGTACACCTGGCAACCTGGTCAGCGTGCACTGCCCGCCACAGGAATCGATGAGACAAGGATAACCCTGGCTTCCATACCCTCCCTAACCCGGACGACGCTGGGCCAATTGTGCGCCGCCCCATGGGACTCCCGGTCGCGGCCGGCTGCAACAGAGCCTTTGGCTCGAACCCAGAACCTCAGCTAGCACTGCGATGCAATGCCTTAGACCACTGTGCCACCCAGGAGGTCGTATATGTGTATTTTCAAGTATTTTAAAGGTTGAAGTGAAGAAGTTTAAGATGCCTATCAGTCATTGTTTGTGAGACTATTGGAGAGCCAGTGAAAAATGTGCTCTTGCAACAGCTGCATAGTGCGGATCCCAGGCTATCGAATAAAAGTTTGAGGGATTTCCTCCCTTGTAAACTTCTCAGTGGTATTGTGATCCACATACTGTCAAAAATGACATCGAGTGGGGCTTTTATTGCTCAATCTAATTCGTGCTGAACAGACTTAAAACTTGTGCTGTTTTGATACCGTCAAGTTATCAAAGTGTTAACAAAAAAACGTAAAACAAAATGCCGATAGCAAATGCAACATATGGCATTAATAAAAGCTCAATCAGACCTCCATGACAACAAAATCATAAACAACAGAGTAGGGCAGCCCAATAAGTTCTTTGCTGACTAAACAGCCATGGTAGTCAGCGTATAAGTCCTTTGTTTTGGGGTTATGTTCAGATAAAACAATTAGGATAATCTGTAATGACATATTTTCCATATCCTATTCTTGAAGATCAAGGGGTATTCCATGACTTGGAATGATGGAAATCTCACAGACTTTGTTTGTTTATGTATTATGTTTTTTAATCATATTATTATTTGTAGTACAAGCAATGGGTTAGAAAAAGTAATGCAACATCCATTCAGGGCCAGTTATGAAACTCTAACATTGATTTGTCCTGCAATAGATGTCATTCCATTAGTAATATACATTTTTGTCTTCTTCTAAAGTGTCTTAAAGGGAGAGTAATCTAAAAGTAAAGTAATCAGATTACGTTACTGAGTTTGGATAATCCAAAAATTATGTTACTGATTACAATGTTGGACAAGTAACTAGTAACTGTGAGGGATTACATTAAGAAAGTAACCTGCCCAACCCTGCACACCAGAGGAGGGTGGTGGGAGGAGCTATAGGAGGACAGGCTCATTGTAATGGTTGGAATGGAATAAATGGAATGGAGTCAAACGTGGTTTCATGCCATTCCAGTCATTACAATGAGTCCATCCTCCTACAGCTCCTCCCAACAGCCCCCTCTGCTGCACACACACACGACACCACAGAGCCCCGTAAATATGGACAATATGCCAAGCTGCTAATTAGAAAGCAATTAAAGCTGATTATTCAACCAATTCATCCCATGTCTCTTCTGTAATTGGAATCTCTGATTGAGCCTTTTGTTTCTATTGTGGGGCCAGACATCGCTCTGTGGTTGTTACGTACTGCAAACAAGTTATAAAACCTGTAAGCAAATGTGAGGTGTAGAGATGCATGCAAATAACGGTTTGTCTTTAGGCCCTAAAGTTTGTAAGTGCTTGAGTATCACATGGTGTAATCTGTGTGTGTGTGTGTGTGTGTGTGTGTGTGTGTGTGTGTGTGTGTGTGTGTGTGTGTGTGTGTGTGTGTGTGTGTGTGTGTGTGTGTGTGTGTGTGTGTGTGTGTGTGTGTGTGTGTGTGTGTGTGTGTGTGTGTGTGTGTGTGTGTGTGTGTGTGTGTGCGTGCCTGCCTGCCTGCCTGCCTGCCTGGGGAAGATAATATGTCTTCATTATATCTAAGTCCATGGATCCAGTAGGGACACTTATAAGCCTGGGAAAATCTCCAGTCTTTTTCAAATCTGTCAGTCACAAATGTACTGGCTGCCCTAGCTACCGAGTGTGAGCAAATTAATTTCCTAGCTAGTAGAATATCCTCTGTCGTTAAACCACTCGAGCAACTTCATTCATTCCGAAGAGGATATTAGTGATATTGCGCTGATCTTTGAAGAGATTTTCTCACACAACTGTTTGTTTTGATTGAGCATCACTTTTTGTTCTCTCTATGTTGCATCTTTTCTCCAGACTTCCTCAAGCAATGATACTGGACTGCAACGTCCAGAGGCAAACAGAGTTTCTACATTTGCTATGGCCATGTCCAAAATCTGTCTTGCCTACTACTTACTAAAACGGCATACTGTGCTGTGTAGTAATCGTGATACATATTATTTAGAATGTAATGCTTAGCAGAAAAACGAATACAGCTAGCAACAAATATCAACATGCTACAGTCATCCACACTGATAATTTGTATCTAGTGTGCGATTTAATTGATTCCCGCCATTCGTTCGTTTTGAGAACCTTTCCCCCTCTCTGATTATCAGCTGTTTTCAAACATATGTGGGTCTGGAAAGATGATTCTCTTATTTTATAGTGTGCAGCACATTTTACTTGATGAATAGCCGAAATTATTATGACATCCTGGCATTTAAAGCATACTACATTTTTCAAATTTCACGCTACAAAATGTTCTATTTTTGCATACCCAAAATGCCTACTATTCAGAACGAAAGTACTGGTATTTGGACACGGCCTGTGTGATTTCTTCGGAAGAATCACTAGGCATTGGAACATTTCAGAATCGGATCTGAAAAGACTGGTAGTGTCATGTCATAAAAGATGTCATACCACATGAAAGTGTTTTTGATCCAGTTTACAACTGGCATAGTAGGCAGAATGTGACTACATAAAAGGTATAATGACAATACTGTCTCATTACAATGCCACAAAGCTGTTTTGTCAAGTTGCCTCAAGTGGTGCAGCTATATAAAGAAGGGGTACCGGTAGTATCTGTGTCATAGGACCACCAATCACGGCTACTGGCACTGGCACTGACACCTAACTACCTCACACCTCCAAATGAACAGAGAGGAGTAATGGCTCTGTATTAATCATGCTAATGCTGTAGAGGGAACCTGGGCCCTGGCTTCCATTGGTTTTACCCTGATTAAAACAGGAGGCCCATAACAATGCTTTATGGAAAACAATGACTGCGGGTTGCTGCAGTCCAGAGCAAAAAGAAGAATGCCTCCCTTGCTCCATCCATTCATCTCTCAATATGACTCATGCTGGTCCTCAAGGCATTTTACAGCTGAGTGGCAATAAGGAACAGATTCTTATTTCCAGGTCATTTCACAGTCACAGCCTGAAGGCGAATGGGATGTCAGGAGCGAGAGAAGGAAAGAAATAAAGAGTGGATAAAAGTTGTTTGTAAGTTTACGGACATCTTGCGAGACGCTTCTGATATGCCAACTGGGAAGCTAAAGGCATACAACACACCTTTTGTCTGTTTAAAACTTTGACTTCCAGAAGTGCTCTGGTAGGTATGATAAATCTCAACTATAAAGCTTTAGGACTAATTGAACATGCCAACAGAAAAATTAGCAAACACTGCTCAATGCTAAAAGCTACTAACACTGTGGACTGTTCCATGATGCAGAACATTAGACGATGTTACCTGTTGCATGACTGGAGCTGTGGCCATCTGCCTCTCTTGACCATATTGATGTGTTTAGTCTCTATTATTTACTCCTTCATATCTGACTAGACGAGATAGATATTCTCAAAAATCTACCCACAAAGGAAAAGACTTGAATCATCTCTAGGAAAAACACAGCAGGTATACAGGACCCTCCGTTAAAAGAGAATATTAACATATAAGTGTATGTGTCGCCTTTAATAACAAGTAATACTTTTTTTCTCAAAAAGGTCGGGGTCAAGATTATTGACACCCCATATGTCAATACTTTTCGATTCCTTACAATGGCCCTGATAACGGCCCTGAGTGTTTTTCTCAAATGAGTTGGAGAACACATTGGAATGGATTTTAGACCATTCCTCCATACAGAATCCTTCCAGATCCGTGATATCCTTTGTCTGCGCTTATGGACTGCCCTCTTCAATTCAAACCACAGGTTTTGAGTGGGTTTCAAGTCCGGATACTGAGAGGGCCAATTATCAACTTGTTTGTGGATTTTGATTTGTGCTTGGAGTTATTGTTTTGCTGGAATAATCAGTTATTCTGAAACCAAGTTTCAGCTTCCTGGCAGAGGTAGGGTTGCAAAGGAAGGTTACAGTATATTACTGGAAATGGTATACATTTATAAGTAAACTACGAGAATGTTGGTAACTTTCAAGGAATATATGGAATGTTATTAGAGGATATCTAGTGACCTTTTTAGGTACTTCAGAATTTCACTGGTGTCTGTAATTATCTCTGGCCCTCTGTGTGACCTTATCACACGTACAATATACACAGTACCAGTCAAAAGTTTGGACACACCAACTCATTCAAGGGTTTTTCTTTCTTTTTGACTATTTTCTACATTGTAGAATAATAGTGAAGACATCAAAAGTATCAAATAACACATATGGAATCATGTAGTAACCCAAAAAGTGTTAAACAAATGTTATATTTGAGATTCTTCAAAGTAGCCACCCTTTTCCTTGACAGTCCATCATAACTCCATCAACGACAGTCCATCATTACTCCATCAACGACAGTCCATCATAACTCCATCAACGACAGTCCATCATTACTCCATCAACGACAGTCCATCATAACTCCATCAACGACAGTCCATCATAACTCCATCAACGACAGTCCATCATTACTCCATCAACGACAGTCCATCATTACTCCATCAACGACAGTCCATCATTACTCCATCAACGACAGTCCATCATAACTCCATCAACGACAGTCCATCATTACTCCATCAACGACAGTCCATCATAACTCCATCAACGACAGTCCATCATAACTCCATCAACGACAGTCCATCATAACTCCATCAACGACAGTCCATCATAACTCCATCAACGACAGTCCATCATAACTCCATCAACGACAGTCCATCATAACTCCATCAACGACAGTCCATCATAACTCCATCAACGACAGTCCATCATTACTCCATCAACGACAGTCCATCATTACTCCATCAACGACAGTCCATCATTACTCCATCAACGACAGTCCATCATTACTCCATCAACGACAGTCCATCATAACTCCATCAACGACAGTCCATCATAACTCCATCAACGACAGTCCATCATAACTCCATCAACGACAGTCCATCATTACTCCATCAACGACAGTCCATCATTACTCCATCAACGACAGTCCATCATTACTCCATCAACGACAGTCCATCATAACTCCATCAACGACAGTCCATCATAACTCCATCAACGACAGTCCATCATAACTCCATCAACGACAGTCCATCATTACTCCATCAACGACAGTCCATCATAACTCCATCAACGACAGTCCATCATTACTCCATCAACGACAGTCCATCATTACTCCATCAACGACAGTCCATCATAACTCCATCAACGACAGTCCATCATTACTCCATCAACGACAGTCCATCATAACTCCATCAACGACAGTCCATCATAACTCCATCAACGACAGTCCATCATTACTCCATCAACGACAGTCCATCATTACTCCATCAACGACAGTCCATCATTACTTTAAGAAATGAAGGTCAGTTAATCCGGATGAATTTTTTTATTTCATTTATTTAGCCTTTTATTTAACCAGGAAGGGCTCATTGAGATTTTAAATATCTTTTTCAAGAGTTTCCTGGCCGAGATAGGCAGCACCAAGTCATTACACAATTACAATTATTCTTATTTATCTTCTTGCTCTTTTGCACCCCAGTATCTCTACTTGCACATCATCATCTGCACATCTATCACTCCAGTGTTAATGCTAAATCGTAATTATTTCACCTCTATGGCCTATTTTTCCTCCCTACTCTCCTACATTTGCACACACTGTATATAGATTTGTTCTATTGTGTTATTGACGGTTCGTTTGTTTATGTGCAACTTTTGTGTTGTTGTTTTTGTCGCACTGCTTTGCTTTATCTTGGCCAGGTCGCAGTTGTAAATGAGAACTTATTCTCAACTGGCCTACCTGGTTAAATAAAGGTTAAATAAAATAAATAAAAATAAACAGACAGACAACATGAAAAACTACAAGTAATCTAGTAAAAAGCATAGAAATCACAGGGAGCATAACGAAATACTTAAACAACAAATTAAAAACATTGTCAAGGTCAAGGAATCAGCCACAAAATCCTTCATCAATGATTTTAAAACATCAATCGGGACATGTTCTTCCAGTTTAAAACTATTTTGTAAGGCTTCCAAGCTGATGGCACAGAGTACATAAAAGCCCTTTTACCAAATTCAGTTTGGACATTTGAAACAGTTAGCAGGATAAAGTCCTGCGAACAAAGACAATACCCACCACATTTGTGAAGAATAAAAATGCCCAAATAAAATGGTAATAAACCAAATATCGCTTTGTAAATTAAATTATATCAGTGACTGAGCCTACGAGTGAGACAACCCTGGTATATAAAGTGCAGTGGTGCGTAAGGGTTTTGCAGTTTAAAATAAATCTCAATGATCCATGGTAAAAGGTGTCAATTGATCTCAAACACTGAGTGGAAACGTTCATATATAAAATATCACAACAGTCTACAATAGGTATAAATGTACATAATACTAGCCTCATTTTGGCTTCAAAAGAAAAACAGGCATTATTTTTCAAAAACAGACCTCAAGTGCAGTTGCAAGAACCATTAAGTTCAATGATGAAACTAGCTCTCATGAGGACCACCACAGGAAAGGAAGACCCAGAGTTACTTCTGCTGCAGAGGATAAGTTCATTAGAGTCACCAGCTTCAGAAATCGCTGCCCAAATAAATGCTTCACAGAGTTCAGGTAACAGACACATCTCAACATCAACTGTTCAGAGGAGACGGCGTGAATCAGGCCTTCATGGTCAAATTGCTGCAAAGAAACCACTACTAAAGGGTGTGCAAAGCTGTCATCAAGGCAAAGGGTGCTTTAGAGAATCTCAAATATGAAATAAGTTTTGATTTGTTTAACACTTTTGTGTTATTTCATAGTTTTGATGTCTTCTCTATTATTCTACAATGTAGAAAATAGTAAAAATAAAGAAAATCCCTTGAATGAGTAGATGTCCAAACTTTTTACTGGTACCGTAAATCGAAACACAATAATGTTGTAGTAAAGACCCCTGCCAACTAATATCTACACATTTAGTTTTGGGGAAATTATTTGCCTAAGAAACGTTGCCATGATATTCCGTTATCAAAAACCCACATATCTTTAAAAATATCTGAAAGTGACTAATAATAATAATAATAATATATGCCATTTAGCAGACGCTTTTATCCAAAGCGACTTACAGTCATGACTAGGCAACAAGATAGATAGTACTACTGTACTGTACATATCTACTTCCCTGTACTATACTCTACTCTGAGATTTGGTCTTGTGGTCTTGTTTGGGGGCTGAACTCATTAAAATAACTGCCAATGTGTTGAACAATACTCAAATATGCAAAAGAAGGATATTGCATATTTCTACCTTAGTGTACCTATTCAGGATACATCACCATGAAGAGAATGACATTCATATGCATAATTATGCATTTCTGTATAATACAGATCAGGGACCCATGATGCTATTCCATTATCTTAATTCTGTTAGCGGATGTAAATCCACTTTGCCTACTGTAGTTCAATAACCAAAATAAATGTTTTCTAACTTAAGGTGTCATGTCATCGCTGACACCTCATTCTTTCTGCAGACATCTTTGAATCCTAATTTAGAGCAGATATTTAACAGAGTTTTGGGAAAACGTGGTTGCATAAAAAACGGAGGGAGATTTTATCGTAATTCTGTTACCAAATTTGCATCTGCACAGTTCTTCCAGTACATGTGTTTTTGTGACATTTTCTGTGTAAATTGTTCAAGGTAGACCTTGTACATAGTTGGTATGGTTTGTTAAACTTTGAAATCATTGGGTTGTTGTTTAGCATACATTTAAATGGAAAAATCTGAGTCAACGTGTAATTTTGTTACCGTGGAATTGCCCTCTACTATAAAAAAATAATAATATTGAAGCCACCGACTGAGAGAAAGGAATCAAACCAACAACTCTGTATGCCTATGCCTCAAAGCACTTACAGCTTTCACCACTCCACATCTCTATTCGACCAGTGTGAGATAATACACAGAAAGAGAATGTTCACATCAGGGCACGTGTCAAAGGCTAAAGGCGGCAAAACAAAATGTATATTCGTTTCAGATAAGCAAGCTGCCTGTGACTGACAAAAAATATCTAAAGCAATTAACCTTGTGTCCTAGCTGTGATTTGTGGGCAACTTAACAAGGTGGCACACTGCTTTTAATTACTCTCCAAAGTCACAGTCGGCTCGAGATTAAAAGTTATTTTGGAGGTAAAGTGGCACAGTGACAGGGGCGTGACTCGCCCTTTCAGAGATAATTGACAACGGTAATCACCACAGCCGGGGTTTTTTCAGTGAGCTCGTCGAATAACCACTTACAGATACATTTTGACTACTCTCACCATCTGAGCTCTTATATAGGCCTTGCCTATACAGTACACTGAGTGTACAAAACATTAAGAACAGCTGCTCTTTCAATGACATAGACTGACCAGGTGAAAGCTATGATCCCTTATTGATGTCACTTGTTAAATCCACTTCAATCAGTGTAGATGAAGGGAAGGCAAGACAAAATATTTCAGCAACTCAATATTAGGAAGGTGTTCTTAAGGTTTTGTACACTCAGTGTATACTGTAGGTTCACTACTATCATCCCAAAGGCCTTTAACCATATTGGACCAGTAGTAAGCAAGTTTGCCTACGAGATGGGAGAACTGCATTCGAAACCTGCATGCGCTTTTACCATTCACTACAATATTGTCATGTCAGCTTGATTAACTTTAGTTGAAATCCTAGCAGAGAAATATACTATGATACACATTTAAATATGTTTTAGCTTTGTGTAAGTCTCCTGTAGAAGGACGTCGCTTTGAGTTATATAAAAAAAATCTACGCAAGCACAAAGTTGGCCCTAAACTCAATAACACTCGATAACACAGAGGAAAATGGTGCAATGCATCTCTGAGTATATTGCTGCTGCACTTCCTGTCTCTCAATATTAAGCAGTTATGAATTTTATAGTAGCTGAGAGTGATATGATAATTCTATGATGCTGAGGTGAGCGAGGAAAAGCCAGGTGAAGTAGATTGATTAAAATAAACCGGAGGCAATGGCACCCATTTTCTTTTTTACCCATGGCCATCATTTGCACTGAGGGTCTGTGTAGTGGCTCTTGGAATATTCCAATTGCTTAATATTGCTTAGTTGCACTTAAGCTTAAATCCAATTGAATTTCAGCAAAACTTGTTGGATTCATTATCTTTCTAATTAGCTATGCATAATTTGATTGTTTTGTACTTTGATTCACGGGGAAGAAAGGTACAGATTAAGGCTATTGTAGGCCTATGTGCCACCCATTTCAAATTAAACCAATTACTATATACTGTTATCAACTAATATACAGTACATAGGGCTGTATATATGCCTACATCTTAGTAAAGTAGGCCTAGGAAAAGGCACTAATAAAGACCTACTGATAACATTCACACAAATACATAAGCCTACACATGCATAGACAATTTATATTTTTTGAAATTGACGTTTATTATAGGGAGTTTATTATATCTATTATATCTTCTGGTTAAATGCAGTCGAGATTGACTAATGTACTATGTTAGTTTATAGGAGCAGAGTAAAGCAAGTCCTTCAACCGCTCAACACAAAACACAGTGATGCAGCACAAAAAAAAGCATTCTGAATGATTGATCAGTTTACAACGTAAGAGACAAGGATCAACATCTTTGCACAAGGCAAAAGTCCAACAAATTCTAGTAAAGAATACAAATTTAGAAGATTTTTTTCCCCATGCATGAGCTTGACAGAGTATATACAGTAAATGATTTAGCGTATCAGTGGAGAATACTAATATACAAATATACTGAAAACACAACACACTCTAGGGGGAATACATGGTAATGCTATTGCAAATAAAAATATGGCCTATGACTTTGTGTGTGTGTGTGTGTGTGTGTGTGTGTGTGTGTGTGTGTGTGTGTGTGTGTGTGTGTGTGTGTGTGTGTGTGTGTGTGTGTGTGTGTGTGTGTGTGTGTGTGTGTGTGTGTGTGTGTGTGTGTGTGTGTGTGTGTGTGTGTGTGTGTGCGTGCGTGTATTTTTACAGTTTTCTTGCTATTTAAGAGTTAGGCAAACATTAACCCCATTAACCATTTTCAACATATAGCCAGGTAAAGAAACAATGGGACAGAAACAGTGCTCTTCCATGCATTAATTTCAAGGTATGGAACTATTTCCACTGAACTACAGTATCACTGTAAAAACTTGCTGAAAAGTGGCATAAAATCCTTTCTAATTTGGTTAAGTGGGGTTTTGCATATTCTCAAACAAACGTCCCACATAGCTGTGATTTGCCTGCTGTTCTCTCTCAAGTGGGGGACATTAGTCTGATTGAGTATCTGTTGTAATCTGAATGAGAACAACTGTTCATCTCCGATCTCCACTTGAAAGAATAGTTGTGCTTTTCGAACAATCTCAGAATTCATCAGCCCTAACAAACACTGAGGTTCAAAGATTAGATTTCCTGTGAAGTTGATCAGACAGCAGTTAATGCAACATACTATTAGGCAACAATAATTGTGCATACTATTGTAATTTAATTTATACTCATAAAATACCATTCTCTTAAAAGTGAAGCAGTACAATTAGACCTGCTAGATTAATCCAAAGTAAACATGCCTAATCTAAGACGACTCCAAAAAACATATTTTACCAGGACTACGCCGAACTCATTGACAAAGTTAGTTGTGTCAAAGAAGCATGACGAATGTACAGATCATCACTTAAAATAGGTTCCAGGTCATTTCTCCCCCCATGTCCATCCAACATACTCGTCAGGAGTATGAGTCCAAGAATTTGCCAGAGAGTCAGAGGGGCGATTTGCTTAAGGGACAAGGCTGGGGGCAAAGGCAGTGACCCACGGTAAGAGAGGAAGAAGACAAAGGGGCATCATAAAACCGAGGTACCATGAAGGGGAATTCACTGGCCTCCTCATCACAGCTACAGTATCTGTGGACTGGCCTCCGGTCTGGTGAGAGAGCTCTTCAACATCAACACCCTGATGAACTGCACAGCTTGTCATAAATTCTACAGCGAGAGCACTGCACTGGCTTCCATCGAAGATGTAGCAGGTTTGGATGGATATTTGGATTTGTAATTCATAGTTAGCTGCTATGACTTTTAAGGCAATAGCAGATTGCGAGAATATTCTTACTCATCCTTTTCATTATTTGCTAATTATATATTAAAATGTATAACAATCAGTTTGACTGTAAAAACAAGAAATGTATCATTATGTAAATACATTTGTATGAAATAGTTGATATAGTTTAGTATAAATAATGCTTTCAGGGATATCATTATTAATACCTAGGGATGCAAAAGGGATGACAAGTTTGGTCATTTATCATTTCATATTTATTTTAATATGTATTCATATTTTCTTCATGATCTTTATATTTGTGTCCATGTTGTCCATGTCTTTCTTATACATAGACCATGTGGTTCAGGAGAAAAAAGCCTAAATAATGAAAACAATGTCTAAATTCTTTCTGCCACCAGTTCGGCCCTATAACACCGATAATATACTGAAGAAATATATAAACACAACATGTAAAGTGTTGGTCCCATTTTTTCAAGAGCTGAAATAAAAGATCCCAGAAATTACCCATATGCAAAAAAAGCTTATTTCTCTAAAATGTTGTGCATACTTCCATCCACCTGACAGGTGTGGCATATAAAGAAGCTGATTAAACAGCATGATCATTACAGAGGTGCACCTTTTGCTGGGGACAGTAAAAAGCCACTCTAGAATGTGCAGTTTTGTCCCACAACACATTGCCACAGATGTCTCAAGTTTTGAGGGAGCATGCAATTGGCATGCTGACTGCAGGGATGTCCACCAAAGCTTTTGCCAGAGGATTTAATGGTAATTGCTTTACCATAAGATGCCTCCAACGTTGTTTTATAGAATTTGGCAGTACGTCCAACTGGCCTCAAAACCGCAGACCATCAATGCCCAGGATCTCCTGCGGGATCATCTGAGACCAGCCACCCGGACAGCTGATGAAACTGGGTTTGCACAATCAAAGAATTTCTTCACAAACTGTCAGAAACTGTCTCATGGAAGCCCATCTGCGTGCTCGTAGTCCTCACCAGGGTCTTGACCTGATTGCAGTTCGGCGTTGTAACCGACTTCAGTGAGCAAATGCTCACCTTCGATGGCCACTGGCATGCTGAAGAAGTGTGCTCTTCACGGATGAATCCCGGTTTCAACTATACTGGGCAGATGGCAGACAGCGTGTATGGTGTTGTGTGGGCGAGCGGTTTGCTGATGTCAATAGTTGTGAACAGAGTGCCCTATGGTGGTGGTGGTGGTGGGGTTATGGTAAGGGCAGGCATAAGCAATGGACAACGAACACAATTACATTTTATTGATGGCAATGTGAATGCACAGAGATGTTTCAGCATGAAAATGCATGGCCCCATGTCGCAAGGATCCGTACACAATTCCTGGAATCTGAAAATGTCCCAGTTCTTCCATGGCCTGTATTACTCACCAAACATGTTTGGTGAGTATGTTTGGGATGCTCTGGATTGACATGTACGACAGCGTATTCCAGTTCCTGCCAATATCCAGCAACTTCGCACAGCCATTGACGAGGAGTGGGACAACATTCCACGGGCCACAATCAACAGCTTGATCAACTCTACGCATTGGAGATGTTATTCGCTGCATGAGGCAAATGCTGGTCACACCAGATACGGACTGGTTTTCTGATCTCTACGTCTCTCCTTTTTTAAGGTATCTGTGACCAACGGATGCATATCTGTATTCACAGTCGTGTGAAATCCATACATTAGGGCCTGATGAATTTATATCAATTGACTGATTTCCTTATATGAACTGTAACTCATTTTTGATCAGTGTCGTAAGATACTCGTAAGAAAGCCCCATCCTGTTTCAAAAGGTCGTTATCAATAAAAAAGTCACAATAGCATTCAATTTGGCTGCTGGGGGGCAAGGAGACCACCAACTCCATTAAAACCATTGACAACTATGTGCCATTTTCAAGGGATGGTTAAATAAATCGCATAACTATTTGGTTTTAATATCATCACCTCTGTTCCACTCGATGTCATAAGGTGAATGCACCAATTTGTAAGTCGCTCTGGATAAGAGCGTCTGCTAAATGACTTAAATGTAAATGTAATGAGAATAGTCAGAAGTACACATTCCCAATTGAAAAATAAAAATAGTATAATAATAATAAAATATACTATTATATATTGCATAATGCATGTGATATGTGCACATATGAGTGAGCTTGGGGGAAGCTGCTAATAAATTTATATTTTTTGCTGAATTAGCTGCACAAGTTTAGGATAAGGTTTCAAAAGAGGATGCAACTGTTAAAACCAATGTGCTACTGTACATCAATGTGTCTGTCTTGTGTTAATACAACAAAAGCACAAGTGTTTGATACGACAGCATCTTGTCACAGGGCTAGAAATGGTAGCATTGCACCCTCTACTTAAATCAGCAGGCTGGTTGCATTAGTTATTCTCTCACATTAGCCTAGTTCGTGAGAAACGCTGTTGTAGACTGGCTGAGGAATTCTTCCTTCCCCAACTTACTGGGAGGCTGATAAATTACTGAAGCTACTGGCTAAATTGCAATCAAGCTAATGGAACATTATGTAGTCGAGCCCTTTCTAATGAAAAGAGGGAGCAGATGGTACAAATCCTGACAGGATAAATCATCCCACACAATTAAGACTAGATGAGACAATGGGGGTTTTATGAACACCCCATAGCAAATTTGGGCGGATGCCCAGACTAGAATTTTACCCAAGACCAGCAACCATCGACCAGGGACTGTTTTTACAGTTTTTCCCAAAATGGCACTTACTCCATGACACTGTTTATTTATTTTGACCATAGACTGGTACATAAGCTAACTACATTCTGAGTGGAATACAAACTCAAGGATGCTGTTGCAATACTAGCTGCTGAATACAACCGCACCACTCTGAAAACAAATGCACGGTGAGACCTGTCACTTGTCAAGAGGCAGCAGACCAGCTAGGCACTGAAATCTATACCTTGCAATCAGTTGAAACACAGCTCTTCAGGCACCACTCAATGAGCTGTTAAACCTTCAAGTAGTGATCACTGGGCTAGTAGTGGAATGGAAGCCGAGATGGCACCACCAATTGTGGAGATTGCTGTCGCCTGAAAGGGCTGTGATGGGATTTAGGAATGGAGAAGCCTTAAGATAAACAGGTACAAGGTAACAAAAGAGAATACTAATTTCTAATGTGAATACAATGATGATTTAGCATGGCTGGTTTACAAGCTTACACAATATGGTTAGCTTGGATGCTACTGCAAGCATAGGCTACATTTGATTTCTTAGAATATTGGACATCCTGCAAACAGATTTAGTTGATTAATTTAATAATAGATAAGTGGACAAATATGTTGACACACCGAAACGCAAAATATGCAGGGATATGTTTTCTGCATTTTAAATATTAATATTTCCACTCTGAATGGGTCGAATAGGTGGTTGAGAAGAGTAGAGAGCAGTTATGAGGAGATATGAGGTTAACAATTCTCCGTCTACATTATCAAGTGCCAAATTGAAGTAAATCTGCCCATTTTCATTTAGATTACACAGCAAGTACCCCCATAGAGAACTACTGAACTTGTAAGTTCATACATTATGTTCACATTGGCTTCCGATTCCCTTCGCCATGCGGTAATATTTGCTGTTGGGATAAACTATTGCCTGGAAACCCTGTAACCAATTTAGAGCAAACAGTTTACATTTAAGTACATGCTGATTTGACTGCACGTAGCCGCACATGTTAATCCTATAGACATTGTTAACCTCTACGGGATCGGTGTCCTTTAAAATGGTATAAAGAATATGCATATCCTTGCTTCAGGTTCTGAGCTAAAGGCAGATTTGGATTGAAAAAAAAGGTTGAATCCTTAATAAGAGGTTGGATTTACAGGCCTCCCATTCTAGACAAATGTCTCGGTCTTTGTGAACAAATGTATACAAGGCTACCTGCTACCAATACCCGAGTACTTTACAACAATTCAACACAAGGAAATACAATAATACAGTCCGGAAAAAATTAAGAAATAACTTTGAATAGTAAATGTTGTGTAGTATTTACAGTGCATTCGGAAATAATTCAGATCCCTTGACTTTTTCCACATTTGTTGTGTTATGTCTTATTTGTTATGTCTTTTTCCACATTTTGTTACAAAGCAAAAACACGTTTTTAGAATTTTTTGCAAATGGATTAAACCCTAAAAAACTGAAATACCTTATTTACAGAAGTATTCAGACCCTTTGCTATGAGACTCGAAATTGAGCTCAGGTGCATCCTGCTTCCATTGATCATCACCACCTGTGGTAAATTCAATTGATTGGACATGATTTGGAAAGGCTCACACCTGCCTATATAAGGTCTCACAGTTGACAGTGCATGTCAGGACAAAAACCAAGCCATGAGGTCGAAGGAGAAATCCTTTATGAAAACTTGCTCCAGAGCGCTCAGGACCTCAGACTGGGGCAAAGGTTCAACAGGACAACAACCCTAAGCACACAGCCAAGACAATGCAGGACTGGCTTTGGGACAAATCTCAATGTCCTGAAGTGGCCCAGCCAGATCCCGGACTCGAACCTGATCGAACATCTCTGGAGAGACCTGAAAATAGTTGTGCAGCGACGCTCCCCATCCAACCTGACAGAGCTTGAGAGGATCTGCAGAGAAAATGAGAGAAACACCCCAAATACAAGTGTGCCAAGCTTGTAGCTTCATACCCGGGAAGACTTGAGGTTGTAATTGCTGCTAAAGGTGCTTCAACGAAGTACTGAGTAAAGGGTCTGAATAGTTATGTAAATGTCATATTTCAGTTTGTTATTTTTATACATTTGCAAAAATGTCTAAAAACCTGTTTTTGCTTAGTCATTATGGGGTATTGTGTGTAGATTGATGAGGGGGAAAAAATATTTAATTAATATTTAAAGTTTAGGGCTCTGAATGCACTATATTTATTTCTACACGTGAAATCAATATAACATGACCAAAACAAAGAATGTTCTTTGTGTGAGTTCCCTTGAGATTATCTGTGGACGGTAATGGCACAGACCACTCCAAACAGAAGACGTGTTGGAAATCAATCATTTGAATGGTCATAACATTTCAAAATGGTTTGTTTCAACATGTGTCTTGTGGAGTCAATCAGAGGTTATGGCCCAGAGTGGTGTTTCCACTGTGAGGTAAACAAAGGTGAAGTCAGACAGACATATCTCAACAACTCGAGTTGGAATGCAATGGTGTTCACCCCCTTTGTAACACAAACATGCACACGCACACACACACATTGTGGCCACCAGCTGGCTTAACAAAATGTATCAACATCCATTCCAAATTGCAATCGGTAACATTTTAGATATTTTGGGTAGAGTATATACTGTAAGTGTTAACATACCTAGAAAAAGTATGGTTTGCTTCTTGGCGGCTTTGACCCGGGCACTCTCGTGTTTTGGTGTGCCCTCTGCTCCGTTGACCCCTCCTCCCATGGGCCTCATGGTTTTCTGAAGGACCAGGATCATGCCCCGACACATGACCCCAACGCTGACCAGCACCACCATGTACACGATGAACGCCACAAAGATACTGGCCCTGTACACCCCCCACCTCTCCCTCAGGTTGGTGCAGAATGTCAGGTTCTGGACTGGCCCAACGTCTGGCTCTATGACGTGGCCCTCCATTCCCGTGGTGAACAGCAGCGGGATAGCCACGAACACAGACGTGACCCAGGCGAGAGCAATGAGGCCCCCTGTTCGCTCTCCTGCCAGGGCCTTAAAGCGGAATGGGTGGCAAATGGCCATGTAGCGTTCAAAGCTGAGTGTCGCCACATTCAAGATGGTGGCATAACTGCAGGCTTCGAACAGGAAATTGTAGATCTTGCAGGAAGCGTCACCCGAGGTGGAGGTGAAGGGGAACCATGTGGCGCTGTAGAGCTCCACGGGCATGCCTATGAGGAGGACCAGAAGGTCGGAGCACGCCAGGCTCACCAGGTGGTCCGTCACGTACTTCTGCATGTAGCCATTATGCTGCAGCACCTGCATCACCTGGATGGTGACTCCATTACCCACAATGCCTATGAGCAGGATGAGGCTGTACAGGACGGTGAGGAAGATTTTAATGGCATAGTTGGGCTCCAGATCTTTCCAGTCTTTCTCCTTAGAAATCTCGGCCTCCCCCTCATTCATAGTAACGGATTTATCTGTTAGAGCTTCGATTTCCAAATATATACTTAAAAAAAAAAGCTTTTCAGATTAGCAGGGCAGAGTCTTTGTAATGAATTCCAAGAGGAAATCCAATCCAAACAGCCAGAGAGAAATGTATTTTTCAGAGATAAAATAATAGATTTCAGACAACTTCGTCTAAAACTGTGATTGATTTAACAGTAAATTATCCCACGTTTGTTGCGACACAACACATTTCTCACCATGGACCAATTGGTTGCCCAGATAAACTATATCACAGAAGAATATTAGGATCACATTAGCCATACCAGAAAGTTTCTTCCTCGTTTCAGGTTTTCCGAGAAACACCCCTGTGAATAAGCTCTCAAAGTGGCAGGACTTGAGTTTTGTAGGCAGCCATAGGTCGTCCGTGCAGTTCTTCTTCCAGAAAGTGGATTTACATGGCTTGGACCATGCTTCAAGCTGCACTCTGACAGCAGGCACTGATCTCCTCCCTCCTACTAGTTAAACATTAAACTTCAGAGCAGGGGAGATAGATCACAGCCCTGTTCTGTTATCACTACTCAAGTCTAGTATGGCTCTACTTCAAGGTAAAGGGTGATTGTGTGTAGGCGGGACCAAGGGTTTCTACACATCTCTTTAGTCATACAGAGTTGTTCCTTACTCGAACATTATCACCTCCCATTTGGGTGAATACGCCTTAGCCTATATGTAGAGGAGACTACGGGCCAGAACAACTCAACTAAGGTCATGTCATTATTCTTAGGCTTATTTACATACATTTAAACTATACTGAAAAAAGATATAAATTCAACATGCAACAACTTCAAAGATATTACTGAGTTACAGTTCATATAAGTAAATCAGTCAAATGAAATAAATTCATTAGGCTCTAATCTATGGATTTCACATGACTGGGGGGGAAAAAAATGGGCCTCAGGATCTCTTCAAGGTACACTACATGACCAAAAGTATGTGGCCACCTGCTTGTTGAACATCTCATTCCAAAATCATTGGAATTAATATTGAGATGCCCCCCCTTTACTGATTTAACAGCCTCCACTCTTCTGGGAAGGCTTTCTCAACAGTATTTACCCCCAAGCCATAAGAGTCCTGAACAGATAATCAAATGGTTACCCGGACTATTTGCATTGTGTGCCTCCCCAACCCCACTTTTTACACTGCTGCTACTCTCTGTTTATTATATATGCATAGTCACATTAACTATACATTCATGTACATACTACCTCAATCAGCCTGACTAACCGGTGTCTGTTTGTAGCCTCTCTACTGTATATAGCCTGTCTTTCTACTGTTGTTTTATTTCTTTACCTACCTATTGTTCACCTAATACCTTTTTTGCATTATTGGTTAGAGCCATTAAGTAAGCATTTCACTGTATGAGCTACACCTGTTGTATTCAGCGCATGTGGATGGATTAGATTGGATTTGATAGTTTTTTTTGTTAACAGTAATATTAAAATGCCTAAGTTCTTGATTAATACCATATAATTTTATTTGATTTATTTAGTCAGGAGAAATCAGAGACTAGGGTCTCATTATCAAAGGTGCCCAAGCTGAGCAATACAACTGTAAAATTATGAAATAATATAAACAAAAGTTACAACTTTCAACATTATTTTTTATTTAACTAGGCAAGTCAGTTAAGAACAAATTCTTATTTACAATGAGGGCCTAGGAACAGTAGGTTAACTGCCTTGTTCAGGGATTCGTTCTATCAACCTTTTGGTTACTGGCCCAACACTCTAACCACTAGGCTACCTGCCACCCCAAATTACAACCACAATTTCTTAATTCAGTCAAAACATATGCACCTCTCATTCAACACATCTAATACTAGTCTCAAATTGTCCTGGCAGCAACAAGGAATCAAGACGCAAGGAGTTCTGCAGGCTATTCCAAGATGAGTCGTCTTCCTCATGAAGGGAATGATGACGCAATCATTGCGAGACAGAGGGAATGTTGGTCCTCAACTCGTGGCTCAGATACTTCTTTCAGGGTAAATGGGGTTAGCCCTGAGTTAGCTTGCCGCGGAGCAGGTTAGCTCTGAAGGATTAGTTGCCATATAAAAATGTCTAAAAGGTAAACCACTTTTGTGTCACCAGCTAGCCCGAGTTAAAGTCAGTTGTCCAAAGTTAGCTCGCTATGACTCTTCTATCTTGTGTACAACACTCGTCCTGAGTTGAGCCTTGGGTCTTTTGTAGGCCGCCCTGTGTCCAATAACAGATACAGAACACCTCACACACAAAATTGAAAAGTGTGAACCAACACACAACACAAAACTGTGGCTCACAAATCCTAAGCAACCTGCCATGTAGTGAGTACATGTTGTTTGAAGCACAGTAGACCAATATAACTACAGTAATTTAGCAGGTGTCAAAGCTGCTGGAAAACCTTCCTAGTGCATATGTGAATTTCAGGATGTGACGATGCTCATTTGAATTTCTTAGCTTTTCCAGCTTTTGACCAGTCAACATTTTTTGTGATTTTATTTAAATAGGTTTATATTTTAAAATCACAATAGTAAATTATATGGCAAAAAAAAGTATGTTCATTTAGGGAGAAGGTGGGGATACCAGGACAAAAATCACTATTAAGACATCATTCTTACATTGAAAAGACAATTATGGCAGAGACAAGAATGAAAATACATCTTCACATAGTTTTAATAGTGCAGCATAACATTGAAAAGGGACTTACGGAACAACAAAGACAAACAAAAGATTCACTTTCACCCATTTATTATTATTTATTTTTTTACATTGTTTTTGTGCATGTTCCCAAGAATAAATAGAACATCGCTCAGAGATGCACAAAAACGATATAACATTTGAAAATGGGTGAATCTTCACATCAAAAGAGCTTGTGATGATACAGTAAACTATGATAATCACACTTTTATAAATCAGCATACATCTTTTAAAAAGAGATCCATTAATAAAGGAAGGGACATTATCAAAACAAAATCTGATTGGACAAAGTAAAAGTACCTGAGAAAAAAAAAACTACTGTATACGATATATGCACATTCCGTAAGCACCATTGATTGTTTTTTTGAATTTTTGAAAACATACACATTTTAAAAACATGAGTTTTGAAAAAATTACAAACAATGCACTTATGTATCTGGCACCCTGCCCATCGATAAGAAACTCCATAAATGGATGATATGATCATTTGTTTCATATCTACATTTTAGCTTACCGATGATCATATGATGTACAGTTCCAGAGTTCCTGTTTTTGCAAATATAAATAGACTACAGGAACCCCATGAATTAAACAACCAAATACATCTCACAGCTGATTTCCTTTGTGCATTAATCACAGCTGATAGTGACAAAAGCTATTGGCTAAGGTATACATTTTTTTTTGACAATGTGAAAGTAAAAACTGAGTTAGACAAAGTTAAAGATGGCTCAAGGGGCTGAACTTTTTTTTTTTTTTTTTTACAGTTTTACAGGGCAAGTAATTACTTCCTGCAATTATCGCCAGTCATAAAATGTGTCCTATCCATACCGAGCACTGGGAAAACAGTTCTGTACACAGGTTGACAGTTGATGGAAAAATATTGATAACATGCTCCTTGTCATGGTGTACAGGAAGGGTTACAGAGACAAAAAAAACTAAAAATATATGCTTTTACTCATCAAATGAAATCAGCAGCAGAATAAGAGTGAGTGGGTGATTGATTTGCATTGTAGGTGCTGATCAAACAAAATGTGTCTAAAATAGAATTGTTGGACATACAAACATTATCATGGCATAAATTTTACCATTAAACATAATTTTTGAACGATAATCAAATCAGATAAAGTCTCCATTCATGGCTCCTAATGCCCACCGAGGAGTGGTAGAAATGATAAAACAGATCATTATTAGGTAATGGTCTCTATTAAGACTAAGGGAACTTAATTGGATGGTAAAATAGTGCTTTTGTTAAACATACTGCAAAATCTATTTACTTGGTCTGTCTTAAATCCATGCCACCTTTTTTAGTGTCATAACATGTTAAGATTTACACAAACAAGTGGAGTAAAACATCTGAGAACATCGAAGCTATTATTTGTATAGAAGGGTCATTATGTGAAATACAAACTAAAGTAACAATGTATTTGCATTTCATGACGTAGTACAGTACTTACACCTGTTTGGAGATGGCATCTGTTTTCAGTTGAAAAGGCAGCAGCATTTAGAACTTTTGTTTTGCAGCTTAGTTTAGTTGAGGGGTTAGTCTTAGTTCACATTAGAACGCATACAAACGTCTTCATCACAGATTTCCTTCATGATCCAGCATTGCCTGGCTGCCAGGGGCCAGAGATAGAGGGATGTAGAGTATGGGGGAGAAATCAAAGGCGGTAGTCAACAGCTGTGCTCAGCTCTCTTCTAATCTCAAACTTCAGATACTGCTTGTTCACAGTGATTCTGAGCAGGCACTGCACAAATGGACCTGTATTTAAAAAAAAGTGTCCTAGAGTAGCATTGCTGATATAGTGCAGGTCCCCTGTGTCCATATAATCATAGTCATTATGATTTAAAGGGCTAAACAAATCCTATATCAATACTCCTACTCTGAGACCATTTATGAATATGGACAGATCTGTAAATCGGATTCGTAAATCACCTAAACAGCCTGATAATGAAGTACATTACCAACTTTTTACACCCATACTATTTCTAGATGAACAGGTCTGAATTGTGCTTGCTCCAAACCCACACCTGTGAACAAGCAGTGAGGCTATAGAAAACCAACAAGAGGATACATCTACATTAGCCAACCAACAAGAGGATACATCTACATTAGCCAATCAGAGCACTTTTCCCCTCACGACAAAAACAACACCTTTGCTTTTCTCCTTATGGTCTGACTGAAGCCTCTGTCTCATTATTTAAAAACTTGTACCATTTCAAGTGGCCACATGACAGTATGAGCCATTGATAAAAGGCTGGCACTTTCAGTACCATAAAGTCCTTCTTTTTACACAACGAAATCCGACATAACAAAACACACTGCTATGTTTCTGTCCCCAGGTGGGTTTCCCCCGAGTCGCGTCAACGTTGTACAAAGGAAAAAGAGTTCATCTTGTAGAGATGGATCGGTCATCTCCACACTGCAGAGAATATATAGGTTGAATGAGAGGCACTGGGGGTAAGGTCTCTGTTTGGTCGTTTTGAGATTGTCACTTCACCTTCTGCGCACTGCTCTGCGCTGTATTCACCATCTGGTGAGAGAAAGACACACATTTGAGGAGTATACCTAGTTTTCTCTATTGGAGACCAATATAAACAGACTCACCCATGCACCGCACATTTTTCTGTAATGGACTTTACTCTGTTATAAAATGGGCGAGATGAGAGACAGCCATTTCGTGTGTCTGTTATTGACTCAAATGATCACATTTTCCATCTTGCCGGTGGTTGGGCTGTTTGATGTCCCAAGAAGGGTACAAATGGATGTACTCCTACATTTTGATCATAATGATAAGTCATAATTTTTGCTATGGAAACCACTGACAGCCTTCAGCTGGTTTCTTTGATAAAAACCTAGCTACATCATTATCAGCATAAATCCAGCAG
Source organism: Oncorhynchus keta (assembly GCF_023373465.1). Lineage (NCBI taxonomy): Eukaryota > Metazoa > Chordata > Actinopteri > Salmoniformes > Salmonidae > Oncorhynchus > Oncorhynchus keta. The sequence goes on from NC_068427.1 coordinate 7,279,343, forward strand.
AATACTAGGAGGGTACTTATCAGACAAATCCTGGATAAGCCTGGAACCTCAGAATAGGATAGGAATAATATCCTTGGGTAGTTCTAATACAGCATTCACCAATGGCACATCTATGAGACACCATGTCTTCATTTACAATGTATCGAAAACGAATAACAGGGAAAACAAATCAAAAAATCTTTTTTTTCATGGTAAAATCCAGATTCCTTGGAGTGGGTGGGCGATGGTCTAATCTAAAATATTTACATTATGAACATCCTCTACGTCATGTCCTACCTCTCTCACTCGACACTATGTATAAACATTTAATAAAGTAGGCCTAGATAAATGCATAACAGATGCTCAAAGACAAACAAGTTGTGATTATAAGAAGCGAGTTAATCCAGTGTTTTCCTGATGATGTGGCAAATAGCATTGGACAAAAATAGATCACGTTTGTGTCTCTTATGCAGCTATTCATCAATACTATAAATTGACCATTCTCTGTATACTACTTGATTGGAAACACTAGTTTGTAAATAACAGTTCTAAATAAAAATTAAAAAAACATTCATTATTATTTCACAGGTAACCTCAGATTGTAACAGGGCGTAAAAAAACAGGAAGTTGGATGTCTCCTTACCTTGTGATTGGCTGGTGCATCACAAGCAGAAGCTTTCATTGTCATGGGAGACGGTGTGTAAGGGAATAAGGCTTTCACACTGTTCGCAGTCTTCTGGCAATCTGACGGAAGAGGATTATCATGATCATAATCACTACCTGAATGGGAACAACTAGCATTCAGTTGAAAATTGAGGGCCGTCACAATAATGCAAATAAATTAACGTCATAAAGGCAAACAAATTGAAATACAACGATCTCCACAAACCTAAAAGTAACCAACGCTAACCATTGTCCTTGATTCAATGTCAGGGAAGAGACTTTATAACAGAGATTTGGATAATATAAGAGTGATTCTCTGTGTGTGTGCGTACATGCATGTGTGTGTTTACAACTATTGTGAAAGTAAAACTTTGCAAAGCATCGGCCAAGTTAACAGCACAATACAAAGAGTAGCAAGTGGTTTCCCTAGTACCTTTGAATCCGGTGTTTCGAGCGGCATATAAAGGCAAACACTCTTCGTAGCGCCACCATAACAGGGTCCCAGTTGTTGTAGTGACATAACAGAGTGGCGATGAAGAAGGAGAGGAATACGGGAACCGCTCCAGCGAAAAACAGCCAGGAGAAACGCACCTGGGGACAGAAACATAGCAGTGATAGCTGCTTAAATAGCACATTTATAGAAGGAAGGGCCAGTTGCCTAACAATGGGTCAGAAACATTATCCAATATTTGCAATGAACTTACGGTTTTAAGAAAAGCTACAGGTATAGCAATCCCAACCATCTCAGGACTGATTTAAAGAAGAGTAGTGCATTGTCTTGACATCTCAACTTTTTAAACTATTGCCACACAAAAATATATGCTAATTTGAAACTTAGCATATACAGACAAAGCTCTCTCATCACATTCCTAGGTGATACCCTGTCACAAAACAGAATTACGCTAAGTGGCATGTGACATAGCATCCATCACAACCCAGTCCCACTATTAGACCAATGAACCATTTTTACACAACACCTTTGGTAGACCAGTCATGCTAAAGAGTGTGACGGCAACATGTGTGTCTGGCAATAATAGTGCCCCCTCTTACCTTCTGCATGCATATGTCTGCTATGATGGAGAGTGGGATAGTGAGGCTGAGGGCCAGTGTGCCTATTAAGGAGGAGGTGAGAAAGCAGCCCCTATGGAAAGAAGTAACAGACAACATTATAAAGAACACAAGCAATTCAATCAAATGCTAGCTTTAAGCAATAATTCAAATGTTTATCACTCGGGCACAACTCTGCATAACATCCTATAGCAGTCTTCAACCTTTTTCTTGGCCAGGGACCCCTTCCCAGGCACACCGGCGAACCACATACATTAGCAAAAATAAAACATTCCCGCATCTTGTCTTATCAGGTGAAATGAGCAGAGGGGCGGCAGGGTAGCCTAGTGGTTAGAGCGTTGGACTAGTGACCGGAAGGTTGCAAGTTCAAACCCCCGAGCTGACAAGGTACAAATCTGTCGTTCTGTCCCTGAACAGGGAGTTAACCCGCAGTCATTGAAAATAAGAATTTGTTCTTAACTGACTTGCCTAGTTAAATAAAGGTAAAATAAAATACAAATTTGGTAGATAATTTTGACCTCCAGTCCCCACAATATAATCAAAACTCTAACAGCCTATTTGCAAGAAAGGTAACTCCAAACACATTTTCGCTAAGAGCAGCTGTTTAGCTGGTTAAACAAAGCCCATGTGAAATATTCTAGTGAGTGTAATAGGCTCCAATTGGGGGCCCCAAGGGCTCTCTTGTGGGCCGCAGACCCCCGGTTGAATACCCCATGGGGCCGAATCTTAACTCGAGATCTGTCCGGGTAACTCTAATTTTCGTGAATATCTCCCATTGAAATCAATGCATGATTTACACACAAGGCCAATTTATGCACACAAATATCAAGTTTGGATTAAAGAAACAGGTTTTTGAACAGTGTGTGTTTCCACACAGTGTGAATAGCAGAGCAGACAAGGTGTAGTGCACATAATTCAATCGTTCAATCCATCCATCAACCGACACGCACCAGAGCCAGAGGAACTCGGAGAGCACGGTACCGATGAGGCCGTTGACGAGGATGTAGATCCACACGAGCTTGCTGGGCAGCTCAAAGGCCTCGAAGCCTGTGTAGTGAAGCACAAGGAACCCTGGCCACAGGAGGAGCAGGTTGAACAAACCCACAAACCCTAAGAGATACAGATAACAGAAAATAACAACTATATTACTACTTATATGTTATTAACATTTATCACTATTCACAGGTAAAAATGTTACAAGTTACATATTACTAACATTCAATAATATAATTAGGGATGCCATAGGATTTTTTAAGTATCTAGTTAATCACATGCTTTTCTGTGCGATTAACTCCATCAATCTCTTTTTTTTCAATTGTTCAAATTTGAACTTAAAGTATATATATATATATTTAACATCCCATTGAGTTGCATTCGGAAAGTATTCAGACCCCTAGACTTTTTCCATACTTTGTTTGACTATTTAATAAATGTTAGAATTTTTTCATTTATTTTTTATTTCACCTTTAACCAGGTAGGCAAGTTGAGAACAAGTTCTCATTTACAACTGTGACCTGGCCAAGATAAAGCAAAGCAGTTCGACATATATAACAACACAGAGTTACACATGGAGTAAAGCAAACATACAGTCAATAATACAGTAGAAAAATAAGTCTATATACAATGTGAGCAAATGAGGTGAGATAAGAGAGGTAAAAGGCAATAAATAGGTAAATACAATATAGCAATTAAAACACTGGAATGGTAGATTTGACAGTAGATGAGTGTGCAAAGTAGAAATAGAAATACTGAGGTGCAAAGGAGCAAAATAAATAAATACAATAGGGGAAGAGGTAGTTGTTTGGGCTATTTATAGATGGGCTATGTACAGGTGCAGTGATCTGTGAGCTGCTCTGACAGCTGGTGCTTAAAGCTAGTGAGGGAGATAAGGGTTTCCAGTTTCAGAGATTTTTGTAGTTCGTTCGAGTCATTGACAGCAGAAAACTGGAAGGAGAGGCGGCCAAAGGAGGAATTGGCTATGGGGGTGACAAGTGAGATATACCTGCTGGAAAGTGTGCTACAGGTGGGTGCAGCTATGGTGATCAGCGAGCAGAGATAAGACGGGACTTTACCTAGCAGGGTCTTGTAGATGACCTGGAGCCAGTGGGTTTGGTGACGAGTATGAAGCGAGGGCCAGCCAACGAGAGTGTACAGGTCGCAGTGGTGGGTAGTATATGGAGCTTTGGTGACAAAACAGATGGCACTGTGATAGACCACATCCAATTTGTTGAGTAGGGTGGAGGAGGCTATTTTGTAAATGACATCGCCAAAGTCGAGGATCGGTAAGATGGTCAGTTTGGCAGCATGAGTGAAGGATGCTTTGTTGGGAAATAGGAAGCCAATTCTAGATTTAACTTTGAATTGGAGATGTTTTATGTGAGTCTGGAAGGAGAATTTACAGTCTAACCAGACACCTAGGTATTTGTAGTTGTTCACACATTCTAAGTCAGAACCGTCCAGAATAGTGATGCTGGACAGGCGCGCAGGTGCAGGCAGGTTGAAGAGCATGCATTTAGTTTTACTTGTATTTAACAGCAGTTGGAGGCCACGGAAGGAGAGTTGTATGGCACTGAAGCTCGTCTGGAGGGTTGTTAACAGTGTCCAAAAAAGGGCCAGAAGTATACCGAATGGTGTCGTCTGCGTAGAGGTGGATCAGAGACTCACCAGCAGCAAGAGCGACATCATTGATATATACAGAGAAGAGAGTCGGCCCAAGAATTGAACCCTGTGGCACCCCCATAGAGACTGCCATAGGCCCGGACAACAGGCCCTCAGATTTGACACACTGAACTCTGTTGGAGAAGTAGTTGGTGAACCAGGCGAGGCAATCATTTGAGAAACCAAGGGTGTTGAGCCTGCCGATGAGGATGTGGTGATTGACAGAGTCGAAAGCCTAGGCCAGGTCAATGAATACGGCTGCACAGTATTGTTTCTTATCGATGGCGGTTAATGTATCGTTTAGAACGTTGAGCGTGGCTGAAGTGCACCCATGACCAGCTCTGAAACCAGATTGCATAGCGGAGAAGGTATGGTGGGATTCGAAATGGTCGATGATCTGTTTGTTAACTTGGCTTTCGAAGACCTTAGAAAGGCAGGGTAGGATAGATCTAGGTCTGTAGCAGTTTGGGCCAAGAGTGTCCCCCCCTTTGAAGAGGGGGATGACCGCAGCTGCTTTCCAATCTTTGGGAATCTCAGACGTCAGTGGTTCAACAGGCTAAGCTTGATGCCCTCAATCTCACACAAATTATCAGGGGTTGAAACCATTTCTTGGGTCGTTGGGGGTTGCAACAATTTCGGCAGATCATTTTTAGAACGAAAGGGTTCAGATTGTCTAGCCCGGTGATTTGTGGGGGTCCAGATTTCTCTGCTCTTTCAGAACATCAGCTGACTGGATTTGGAAGAAGGAGAAGTGGGGAAGGATTGGGCAAGTTGCTGTGGGGGGGTGGCAGTGCTGTTGACTGCGGTAGGGGTGGCCAGGTGGAAAGCATGGCCAGCCGTAGAAAAATGCTTATCGAAACTCTCAATTATAGTGGATTTATCGGTGGTGACAGAGTTTCCTAACCTCAGTGCAGTGGGCAGCTGGGAAGAGGTGCTCTTATTCTCCATGGACTTTACAATGTTCCACAACGTTGAGTTGGTTAAGGGCAGTCAGGTCTGGAGAGAACCAAGGGCTATATCTGTTCCTGGTTCTAAATTTCTTGATGCGGTCGATATCCTTCCAGGATACCCGGGCATGGTCGATTAGAAAAACCTTCTTGCTGAAGTGTTTCAGGGAGCGTTTGATAGTGATGAGTGTAGGTCATTTGACAACTGACCCATTACGGATGCAGGCAATGAGGCAGTGATCGCTGAAATCTTGGTCGAAAACAGCAGAGGTGTATTTAGAGGGCAAATTGGTTAGGATTATATCTATGAGGGTGCCCGTGTTTACGGCTTTGGGGTTGTACCTGGTAGGTTCATTGATAATTTGTGTGAGATTGAGGGCATCACAGTTTAGGTCACCTAGCAGCATGACACAATACCCCTTAATGACAAAGCGAAAACAGTTTATTGACATTTTTGCAAATTTATAAAAAATTAAAACATACCTTATTTAAATAAGTAAATTAGACCATTTGCCATTAGACTCAAAATTGAGCTCAGGTGCATCCTGTTTCCATTGATCATCCTTGATGTTTCTACAACTTGATTGGAAGTCCACCTGTGGTACATTCAATTGATTGGATACGATTTGGAAAGGTCCCACAGTTGACAGTGCCTGTCACAGCAAAAAATCAAGCCATTAGGTTGAAGGAATTGTCCATAGAACAAGAGAGGATAGTGACAAAGCACAGAACTGGGGAAGGGTACCAAAAATTCTGCAGAATTGAAGGACAGAGCTCCAGAGTTCCTCTGCTGAGATGAGAGAACCTTCCAGAAGGACAGACAACCATCTTTGCAGCACTCCACCAATCAGGCCTTTATAGCCAGACGGTAGCCACTCCTCAGTAAAAGGCACAACAGGCCACTTGATGTTTGCCAAAACACACCTAAAGGAAAACATGATTTTCTGGTCTGATGAAACCAAGATTAAAATCTTTGGCCTGAATGCCATGTCTGGAAGAAACCTGGCACCATCCAAGGTGAAGCATGAGTGGCAGCACCATGCTGTGGGATTGTTTTTCAGCGGCAGGGACAGTCAGGATAGCGGGTAAGATGAACGGAGCAAAGTACCGAGAGATACTTGATGAAAACCTGTTCCAGAGCGCTCAGAACCTCAAAACTGGGGCGATGTTCACCTTCCAACAGGACAACAACCCTAAGCACACAGCCAAGACAACACAGGAGTGGCTTCGGGACAAGTCTCTGAAGGTCCTTGAGTGGCCCAGCCAGAGCTCAGACTTGAAACCGATCCAACATCTCTGGAGAGACCTGAAAATAGCTGTGCAGCGACTCTCCCCAACCAACCTGACAGAGAATGAGAGAATCTGCAGAGAAGAATGGGAGAAACTCCCCAAACACAAGCTTGTAACGTCATACCCAAGAAGACTTGAGGCTGTAATCGCTGCCAAAGGTGCTTCAACAAAGTACTGAGTAAAGATTCTTAATACTTTTGTGAATAATAATATATAATAATATAATATAATAATAATATATGCCATTTAGCAGACGCTTTTATCCAAAGCGACTTACAGTCATGTGTGCATACATTCTACGTATGGGTGGTCCCGGGAATCGAACCCACTAACCTGGCGTTACAAGCGCCATGCTCTACCAACTGAGCTACAGAAGGACCACTGAATGTGAAATCAGTTCTTTATTTTTAATACATTTGCAAAAAAAAAAAATTAAAACTGTTTTTTCTTTGTCATTATGGGGTATTGGGTGGAGATTGATAAAAAAACAACAACGATTTAATCCATTCTACAATAAGGCTCCAACGTAACAGAATGTGGAAAAAGCATGTTATTTCCATGACAGACTGACCAGGTGAATCCTATGATCTCTTATTGATGTCACCTATTAAATCCACAAAAATCATCGTAGATGAAGGGGAAGAGACAGGTTAAAGAATGATTTTTAAGCTTTCAGACATGGATTGTGTACGTGTGCCATTCAGAGGGCGGCAGGGTAGCCTAGTGGTTAGAGCGTTGGACTAGTAACCGGAAGGTTGTAAGTTCAAACCCCCGAGCTGGCAAGGTACAAATCTGTCGTTCTGCGCCTGAACAGGCAGTTAACCCACTGTTCCTAGGCCGTCATTGAAAATAAGAATTTGTTCTTAACTGACTTGCCTGGTTAAATAAAAATTGGGCATGACAAAATATCGGTTTGTGTGTGTCAAGAACTGCAACATTGCTGGGTTATTCATGCTCAACAGTCTCCTGTGTGTATTAAGAATAGTCAACTTGACACAACTGCATTGGAGTCAACATGGGCCAGCATCCCTATGGAATGCTTTCGACACCTTGTAGTCCATGCCCCGATGAATTGAGGCTATTCTGAGGGCAAGTGGGTGCAACTCAATATTAGAAAGGTGTTCCTAATATTTTGTACACTGTGTCTTTTGATTATAGGGGAAGAAAACACCAAATAAACTCTATTCTAAGACAATAACAACAGATCAGGTCTAAGTTCTTGTAAAATATCATACAACTATTAATAGATCTAGCCTACTTATCCATGTTCTTCAACATGCACTAGTTGCAAGATGATACTACTAGAACTGGGATAATTGGCTTAAATCATTTGACATGAGAACTACAACAAAAAATGTAGCTAAATTGAATGGATATTCTGATTAAAATCATTGTGGGAAATTTAGAGTTGAAACAAGAGGAATTCAAAAGTTTTGCTGTTATCTAAAGAAATGCCTGGGAATGTGCTGATGGATGAACTTTCTGTACGTTTTCGTTCAAGATTGTTGCTCAAAGCTGCACGCATAGTGGATGTTTAAGCATCACAAGAGAAACTGGCAGCTATACAGCAGCTGTTAGTTGCCGAGACCGAGCGCACACAGCAGAGAGACGGAAGAGGAAGAGAGGTATTCCACTCATCACATGTCTGGTTACATTACAGCACGTGAACTAAGCAGACCAGACCCAGCTGCTAATCCATTGGTGTCTTTCCTTACGTTGCCATGTGCATAATAGCAAAGTTAACCAGTATATTGGGATTGAGAACAGTGAGGAGGAAACAGCTCGACTTAGACAGGCTAAGAAAATGTAGGAAAACCAAACTTAATTCGGTCTATAATCAATAGCCTAACTGGTAAATATGCCTGGCTTAATGATCATCCATATATCTCTAGAAAAATAAGACAGATCTTGCACCTGTTGCCTGTTTGAGTGGTTGTTTAATAGCCTACTGATTCCAAGAGCACCAGGCCTCATGCAACGGTAAAATGTATGATAAAGCCATATCACAGATTTGGCTGTTTTTGCTCTTTGCTATGCTGTAATAAAGGCTTTCATTAGAACAAACTGGTAATACTTATTTAGTGTTATTTACACTGTTCCAAATAGGCAATCTAACATCGCCCGTTTGTCACACAATAAAAGCACGCAGCTCTCGCTCTTATACCCTCCTTTTTCTTGATCTCCTTTTATTGTTATTATTACAATTATTATTATGATCATCATTATAATAATAAGTAATGTTGTTGTCATTAGTAGGCTTTGTATAGTAGCCTTGTATAACCACCATCGAGCTGTAGGCATGTCCTGTTCAGTCTTAGTACCGTAACTTACTTATTTATATACTTCAATACATAGGCTACTGTATCAACCAAATCATCAAATCGTATTGGTCACATACACATGGTTAGCAGTTGTTAATGCGAGTGTAGTGAAATGTTGTGCATCTAGTTCCAACAGTGTTGTAATATCTAACAATTTCCCAACAACTACCTAATACAGACAAATCTAAAAGGGGTGTATGTACATTTAAATATATGGATGAGCAATGGCCGAGCGGCATAGGCAAGGTGCAGTAGATTGTATAAAATACAGTATATACATATGAAGTAATATAAGATATGTAAACATTATTAAAGTGGCATTATTTAAAGTGACTAGTGATTCATTTATTAAAATGGCTAGTGATTGGGTCTCAAGGAAGGCAGCAGCCTCTCTGAGTTAGTGATTACTGTTTAGCTGTGACATCGGGTGTTGTAGGTGTCTTGGAGGGCAGGTAGTTTGCCCCCGGTGATGCGTTGTGCAGACCGCACCACCCTCTGGAGAGCTGTTGCGCCTTCTACACCACACTGTCTGTGTGGGTGGACCATTTCAGTGGACCATTACGGACAAACTGAAATGGTCCACCCACACACACAGTGTGGTGAAGAAGGCGCAACAGCTCTCCAGAGGGTGGTGCGGTCTGCACAACGCATCACTGGGGGCAAACTACCTGCCCTCCATGCCGAGAAACTTAAAATCTTTCCAACTCCACTGCTGTCCCTTCTATGTGGATAGGTGGGTGCTCCCTCTGCTATTTACTGAAGTCCATGATCATCTCCTTTGTTTTGTTGACGTTGAGTGAGATACTGACACTTCCTGACACCACACTGAGTGCCCTCACCTCCTCTCGGTCTCGTCATTCTTGGTAATCAAGCCCACTACTGTTGTGTCGTCTGCAAACTTCATGATTGAGTTGGAGGCGGGCATGGCCACGCAGTCGTGGGTGAACAGGGAGTACAGGAGAGAGCTGAGCACGCACCCTTGTGGGGCCCCAGTGATGAGGATCAGCGAAGTGGAAATGTTGTTTCCTACCTTCAACACCTGGGGCGGCTCGACAGAAAGTCTAGGACCCAATTGCTCAGGGAGGGGTTGAGACCAAGGGCCTCCAGATCGATGAGCTTGGAGGGTACTATGATGTTGAATGCTGAGCGGTTGTCAATGAACAGCATTCTTACGTAGGTATTCCTCTTGTCCAGATGGGATAGGGCAGTGTGCAGTGTGATGGCGATTGCATCGTCTGTGGACCTGTTGGGGTGGTACGCAAACTGAAGTGGGTCTACGGAGGCCGGTATGGTGGAGGTGATATGATCCTTGACTAGTCTCTCAAAGCACTTCATGATGACAGAAGTGAGTGCTTCAGGTGTAGTTAGTTCAGTTATCTTTGCCTTCCTGGGTACAGGAACAAGGGTGGCCATCTTGAAGCATGTGGGGGCAGCAGACTGGGATAAGGAGTGATTGAATATGTCTGTAAACACACCAGCCAGCTGGTCTGCACATGCTCTGAGGATGCGGGCAATGGTTGGTGTTTGGGCCAGAAGCCTTGCGAGGTTTAACATGGGGGTCGGCCGGCGCAGTCCTTGTTTGTGAGCCACAACGGTGGCACTGTATTATCCTCAGAGTAGGGCAAAGAAGGTGTTTAGTTTGTCTGGAAGCATGACGTTGGTGTCCGTGACGTGGCTGGTTCTTTGTTGTAGTCCGTTATTTCCTTTAGACCCTGCCATTTCCTGCAGACCCTGAATTACGACTCCACTTTGTTCCTGCACCGGTATTTCGCTTGTCTGATTGCCTTGCGTAGGGAATAACTACACTGTTTATATTCAGCCATATTTCCAGACCTCTTTCCATGGTTAAATGCGGTGGTTTGCGCTTTCAGTTTTGCGCGAATGCCGCCATCCATCCACGGTTTCTGGTTAGGGTAGGTTGAATAGTCACAGTGGGTACAACATCCCCAATGCACTCGAAGTCAGCGTATAGATCGATGTTGTTATCTGAGGCTGACCGGAACATATTCCAGCCCGCATGATCAAAACAAACTTGAAGCGTGGATTCCGCTTGGTCAGACCAGCATTGAATGGTTCTAGTCACTGGTACAGCCTGTTTGAGTTTCTGCCTATAAGACGGTAGGAGCAAAAGATGGTGTCGTGGTCAGATTTGCCAAAGGGAGGGTGGGGGAGGGCTGTGTATGCATCGTGGAAGTTAGAGTAGCAGTGATCGAGTGTATTAGACACGTGCGTAGTGCAATCAATAAACTGATCAAATTTAGGTAGCTTTGTTCTCAATTTTGCTTTGTTAAAATCCCCAGCTACAATAAATGCAACCCCAGGATATATGGTTTCCAGTTTACATAGAGTCCAGTGAAGTTCCTTGGTGTCTGCTTGAGGGGAAATGTGGACCACTGTAACGTAACTGACGATAATTCCCTTGGAAAATAATATGGCCGGCATTTGATTGTAAGGAATTCTAGGTCAGGTGAGCAGAAGGACTTGAGTTCCTGTGTTATGATTACACCATGAGTTGTTAATCATGAGGCATTTACCCCCGCCCTTCCTATTCCCAGAGAAGAGTTTCTCTCTGTCGGCACGATGCATGGAGAAGCCCGGTGGCTGAACCGATTCAGACAACATATTCCGAGAGAGCCATGTTTCCGTGAAACATAGGATGTTACAATCTCTGATGTCTCCCTGGAAGGCAACCCTTGCTCAAATATCATCTACCTTGTTGTCAAGAGACTGGATATTGGCGAGTAGTATACCCGGAGCTGTGAGCAATGTGCACATCTATGGAGCCTGACCAGGAGGCCTCTCTGTCTGCGGCACTGTTGTTTTGGGGTCGGCTTCTGGGATTAGGTCCATTGTCCTGGGTGGTGGTCCAAACAGAGGATCCGCTTCGGGAAAGTCGTATTCATGGTCGTAATGTTGGTAAGTTGACGTCGGTCTTATATCCAATAGTTCTTACCGGCTATATGTAAAAACACTTACATTGTTACCCCAGGAAATCTTAAGAAATAATACATAAAAAAACGAAATACTGCTTAGTTTCCTAAGGACTCGAAGCGAGGTGACCATCTCTGTCGGCGCCATCTTGCACACTCATTCATTCGTTCATGCCATCACACGAGATTCATGATTTGAAATGTCATCAAGCATTTTAGTTTTAAAATTAAATAACAAAAAGGGAGCTTTGAATAATTAGCCTAAACAATAAATAAACCACAATTCATGAATGCATGCAACTGTTTTTAGTCTGCTGTAAGGCTTTTTTTTTTACATCATTAGAACAGACTCCGGTACCCTAATTTATTTATTGTTGTTTACACTGTTCCAAAATGTCAGAATAATATTGTAATCTAACAGCAACTGTTTAGCACACATAATACTCAAACAATGCTTGCTCCTGTACCCTCCTTTTTATTGACTACCAGTAGTTTCAACAACTAAGCCAGGCCGTCTTCCACAGATGACTTCACCTTACCCTCCTGAGCAACCAGTAAACATTCTCCCATTGAGTTTATTTTTCACGTCCTCCGCATCCATTTTGCTTTCACGTTACTGTGTTCGGAGTTTGTTATAACCAATTTATTGATGTGATATGATAGGCTATAGGTCAGGTCCTATTAGGTCAGGTCCTATTAATCACATAAATGTGATGCTTGCATGCTTCATGGAGAGAGAGCAAGGGTTGAGGGTTTAGGGAAAATGGCGCCGATAGATAGGGAAGCCGTGTTTCTAGCCCCTAGGCAACTTTGCAGCATTTTGATTTTTAATGTGTTATTTCTTACATTATTAGACCAGAATTGTTTTTGTGTTATTACATACAGCCGGATATCAAAGAGGTGATAACTCACCAGCATTACGACCAGGTATACGACTTTCCCGAATCAGATCCTTTGTTTGCACCCCCCAGGGCAATTGAACTGATTCCAGAGGGCGATCCAAAACTCTGCCGGCAGAGAAGAGGTATTCGGAGTGGACTTCTAGTCCAACTCAGGAGGCGTGCACACCACCAACCGCTTCAGAGTATATTGATCGCTAATGTTGAGTCTCTGGACAATAAAGTTGATGAGCTCAGGGCGAGGATTTCCTTCCAGAAAGACATCAAGGATTGTAAAATACTCAGTTTCACAAACACATGACTCCCTTGGGGTATACTGTCTGAGTCCGTACAGCCAGTTGGGTTCTCAGTTCAGTGCGACAGACAGGTATAAATATCTCTCCGGGAAAAAGGGTGGGGGTGTATGTTTCATGGTTAACTTCTCATGGTGTGATTGTGATAACATACAGGAACCCTAGAATACATCACAATCAAATGCTGTATTACTTCCAAAGATAATTATTTTTTGGTTATATTCACAGCCAAGTATATTCCCCCTGAAGCAGATAACACAACGTCCCTCAAAATAACTTTACCTGACTTTATGCAAACTGGAAACCACATATCCCGAGGCCGCATTTATTGTAGCTGGAGATTTTAACAAAGCAAATGGGGAAATGCTACTGCAGTTCTATCAACACATTGACTGTAGTACTCGCGCTGCTAAAACACTTGATCACTGTTACTCCAACTTCCGAGATGCCTAAGGCCCTCCCCCGCCCTCCCTGCGGCAAATCTGATCACAACTCCATTTTGCTACTCCCTTCTATAGGCAATAACTCAAACAGGAAGTACCAGTGCTAAGGACTAGTCAACACTGGTCAGATCAATCAGAATCCAAGCTTCAAGATTGTTTTGATCACGCGGACTGATATATGTTCCGGGTAGCCTCCGAGAATAACATCGACGAATACACTAACACGTTGACTGAGTTTATCAGGAAGTGTATAGGAGAGGTCGTACCCACTGTGAATATTAAAACCTAACCTAACCAGAAACCATGGATAGATGGCAGTGTTCGCGCAAAACTGAAAGCGCGAACCACCGCATTTAACCATGGCAAAGTGACTGGGAATATGGCCGAATACAAACAGTGTAGTTATTCCCTCTGTAAGGCAATCAAAGCGTACCCTCTGAAAGGTAAAAAACATCAGTATAGTGACAAAGTGGAGTTCAACGGCTCAGACACAAACTTCAAAGACAACCAGCCACGTCACGGACACGGACACCTTCTCCCACTTTGAGGAGAACAGTGCCCCCGACGCTGCCTGCTATCAAGGACTGTGGGCTCTCCTCCGATGTGAGTAAGACATCTAAGTGTGTTAACCCTCGCAAGGCTACCGGCTCAGATGGCAACCCTTGCCGCGTCCTCAGAGCATGCGCAGACCAGCTGGCTGGAGTGTTTACGGACATACTTGATCTCTCCCTATCCCAGTCTAATGTCCCCACATGCTTCCAGGTGGCCACCATTGGTCCTGCACCCACAAAAGACCAAAGCTAACTTGAAATAATTTACTATAGCACTCACTTATGTCATCATGAAGTACTCTGAAAGACTAGCGAAGGATCATATCACCTCTACCTTACCTGACACTCTAGAACCACTTCAATTTGCGTACCATCCCAATAGATCCACAGACGATGCATAAATCCAATCACACTGCATACTGCCCTATCCCATCTGGACAAGAGGAATACCTATGTAAGAATGCTGTTCATTGACCATAGGTCAGCATTCAAATCCATACTACTGTCGTGACTTTACTTTGATTAATCTGATGACTGTTATTTATTTAATCCACTAACTATGTTTAATTGTTACCCAATTTAAATGAATCATGTGACAACTAATTAATTTGGGATTTGGCTACTTACTTACAGTTGAAGTCAGAGGTTTACATACACTTATGTTGGAGTCATTAAAACTCGTTTTTCAACGACTCCACAAAATTCTTGTCAACAAACTATAGTTTTGGCAAGTCAGTTAGGACATTTACAAGTCTGGTTCGTCCTTGGGAGCAATTTTCAAATGCCTGAAGGTACCACATTCATCTGTACAAACAATAGTACACAAGTATAAACACCATGAGACCATGCAGCCGTCATACCACTCAGGAAGGAGACGCATTCTGTCTCCTAGAGATGAACGTACTTTGGTGTGAAAAGTGCAAATCAATCCCAGAACAGCAGCAAAAGGACCTTGCGAAGATGCTGGAGGAAACAGGTACAAAAGTATCTATATCCACAGTAAAACGAGTCCTATATTGACATAACCTGAAAGGCCGCTCAAAAACCGCCACAAAAAAAGCCAGACCACGGTTTGCAACTGCACATGGGGACAAAGCTCGTACTTTTCGGAGAAATGTCCTCTGGTCTGATGAAACAAAAATATAACTGTTTGGTCATACTGACCATCAATACGTTTGTAGGAAAAAGGGGGAGGCTTGCAAACCGAAGAGCACCATCCCAACCGTGAAGCACGGGGGTGGCAACATCATGTTGTGGGGGTGCTTTGCTTCAGGAGGGACTGGTGCACTTCACAAAATAGATGGCATGAGGGAGGAACATTATGTGGATATATTGAAGCAACATCAAGACATCAGTCAGGAAGTTAAAACTGGACGCAAATGGGTCTTCCAAATGGACAATGACCCCAATCATACCAAAGTTGTGGCAAAATGGCTTAAGGACAACAAAGTCAAGGTATTGGAGAGGCCATCACAAAGCCCTGACCTAATCCTATAAAACATTTGTGGGCAAAACTGAAAGTGTGTGTGAGCAAGGAGGCCGACAAACCTGACTCCGTTATACCAGCTGTCAGGAGGAATGGGCCAAAACATTTGAACCAAGCTAAACAATTTATCAAAATCGGCGGGTGAAGAAGGTGGAAGTTCCTCGGCGCATTAAGTACGGCAATGCATCTCCTCCTCATGGACTGCACCAGTTTTGCCAGTTCTTGCTGTGAGATGTTACCCCACTCTTCCACCAAGGCACCTGTAAGTTCTTGCTTGCTCGGACATTTCTGGGGGGATATGGCCCTAGACCTCACCGTCCGATCCAACAGGTCCCAGACGTGCTCAATGGGATTGAGATCCCGCTGGCCATGGCAGAACACTGACATTCATGTCTTGCAGGAAATCATGCACAGAGCGAGCAGTATGGCTAGTCGCATTGTCTGTCAGGATGTGCCTGCAGGAAGGGTACCACATGAGGGAGAAGGATCTCTTCCCTGTAACGCACAGCATTAAGATTGCCTGCAATGACAACAAGCTCAGTCCGATGATGCTGTGAGAGACCGCCCCAGACCATGACGAACCCTCCACCTCCAAATCGATCCCGCACCAGAGTACAGGCCTCGGTGTAACGCTCATTCCTTCGACGATAAACGCGAAAGCTGTCAAGGCTGTCAAGGCTACTTTGAAGAATCTCAAATATAAATATATTTAGATTTGTTTAACACTTTTTTGTTTACTACATATTCCATGTGTGTTCTTTCATAGTTGTGACGTCTTCACTATTATTCTACAATGTAGAAAATAGTAAAAATAAAGAAAAACCCTTGAATGAGTAGGTGTGTCCAAACTTCGGATTGGTACTGTACATATTTACATTTAAGTCATTTAGCAGACGCTCTTATCCGGAGCGACTTACAAATTGGTGCATTCACCTTATGACATCCAGTGGAACAGCCACTTTACAATAGTGCATCTAAATCTTTTAAGGGGGGTGAGAAGGATTACTTTATCCTATCCTAGGTATTCCTTAAAGAGGTGGGGTTTCAGGTGTATCCGGAAGGTGGTGATTGACTCCGCTGTCCTGGCGTCGTGGGGAGTTTGTTCCACCATTGGGGGCCAGAGCAGCGAACAGTTTTGACTGGGCTGAGCGGGAACTGTACTTCCTCAGTGGTAGGGAGGCGAGCAGGCCAGAGGTGGATGAACGCAGTGCCCTTGTTTGGGTGTAGGACCTGATCAGAGCCTGAGGTACTGAGGTGCCGTTCCCCTCACAGCTCCGTAGGCAAGCACCATGGTCTTGTAGCGGATGCGAGCTTCAACTGGAAGCCAGTGGAGAGAGCGGAGGAGCGGGGTGACGTGAGAGAACTTGGGAAGGTTGAACACCAGACGGGCTGCGGCGTTCTGGATGAGTTGTAGGGGTTTAATGGCACAGGCAGGGAGCCCAGCCAACAGCGAGTTGCAGTAATCCAGACGGGAGATGACAAGTGCCTGGATTAGGACCTGCGCCGCTTCCTGTGTGAGGCAGGGTCGTACTCTGCGGATGTTGTAGAGCATGAACCTACAGGAACGGGCCACCGCCTTGATGTTAGTTGAGAACGACAGGGTGTTGTCCAGGATCACGCCAAGGTTCTTAGCGCTCTGGCAGGAGGACACAATGGAGTTGTCAACCGTGATGGCGAGATCATGGAACGGGCAGTCCTTCCCGGGAGGAAGAGCAGCTCCGTCTTGCCGAGGTTCAGCTTGAGGTGGTGATCCGTCATCCACACTGATATGTCTGCCAGACATGCAGAGATGCGATTCGCCACCTGGTCATCAGAAGGGGGAAAGGAGAAGATTAATTGTGTGTCGTCTGCATAGCAATGATAGGAGAGACCATGTGAGGTTATGACAGAGTCAAGTGACTTGGTGTATAGCGAGAATAGGAGAGGGCCTAGAACAGAGCCCTGGGGGACACCAGTGGTGAGAGCGCGTGGTGAGGAGACAGATTCTCGCCACGCCACCTGGTAGGAGCGACCTGTCAGGTAGGACGCAATCCAAGCGTGGGCCGCGCCGGAGATGCCCAACTCGGAGAGGGTGGAGAGGAGGATCTGATGGTTCACAGTATCGAAGGCAGCCGATAGGTCTAGAAGGATGAGAGCAGAGGAGAGAGAGTTAGCTTTAGCAGTGCGGAGCGCCTCCGTGATACAGAGAAGAGCAGTCTCAGTTGAATGACTAGTCTTGAAACCTGACTGATTTGGATCAAGAAGGTCATTCTGAGAGAGATAGCGGGAGAGCTGGCCAAGGACGGCACGTTCAAGAGTTTTGGAGAGAAAAGAAAGAAGGGATACTGGTCTGTAGTTGTTGACATCGGAGGGATCGAGTGTAGGTTTTTTCAGAAGGGGTGCAACTCTCGCTCTCTTGAAGACGGAAGGGACGTAGCCAGCGGTCAGGGATGAGTTGATGAGCGAGGTGAGGTAAGGGAGAAGGTCTCCGGAAATGTTCTGGAGAAGAGAGGAGGGGATAGGGTCAAGCGGGCAGGTTGTTGGGCGGCCGGCCGTCACAAGACGCGAGATTTCATCTGGAGAGGGGAGAAAGAGGTCAGAGCACAGGGTAGGGCAGTGTGAGCAGAACCAGCGGTGTCGTTTGACCTAGCAAACTAGGATCGGATGTCGTCGACCTTCTTTTCAAAATGGTTGACGAAGTCCTCTGCAGAGAGGAGGAGGGGGAGGGGGAGGAGGATTCAGGAGGGAGGAGAAGGTGGCAAAGAGCTTCCTAGGGTTAGAGGCAGATGCTTGGAATTTAGAGTGGTAGAAAGTGGCTTTAGCAGCAGAGACAGAGGAGGAAAATGTAGAGAGGAGGGAGTGAAAGGATGCCAGGTCCGCAGGGAGGGGAGTTTTCCTCCATTTCCGCTCGGCTGCCCGGAGCCCTGTTCTGTGAGCTCGCAATGAGTCGTCGAGCCACGGAGCGGGAGGGGAGGACCGAGCCGGCCTGGAGGATAGGGGACATAGAGAGTCAAAGGATGCAGAAAGGGAGGAGAGGAGGGTTGAGGAGGCAGAATCAGGAGATAGGTTGGAGAAGGTTTGAGCAGAGGGAAGAGATGATAGGATGGAAGAGGAGAGAGTAGCGGGGGAGAGAGAGCGAAGGTTGGGACGGCGCGATACCATCCGAGTAGGGGCAGTGTGGGAAGTGTTGGATGAGAGCGAGAGGGAAAAGGATATAGCAGAGATATTTACTCCAATTGGGAGGTTAGCTGACTATAAATGATATTGATAATATTCCATTGCGTATTGCTTTGGATGACATTGTTAATCATCATGGGCAAACCCATCATGGGTTTCTGTACAGCACTTTGAGATATCAGCTGATGTACGAAGGGCTATATAAATAAATTTGATTTGATTTGATTTGAAACCCTAATAGAATTCCTTCAGGACACTAAAATGTGTATCATTAATGGAAGGATATGCCCCTGAAGCGATAACTTTACATCCATATCTGGCAAAGGAAAAGCTGTGGTGGAGTATATACTCTGCTCAAAAAAATAAAGGGAACACTTAAACAACACAATGTAACTCCAAGTCAATCACACTTCTGTGAAATCAAACTGTCCACTTAGGAAGCAACACTGATTGACAATAAATTTCACATGTTGTTGTGCAAATGGAATAGACAACAGGTGGAAATTATAGGCAATTAGCCAGACACCCCCAATAAAGGAGTGGTTCTGCAGGTGGTGACCACAGACCACTTCTCAGTTCCTATGCTTCCTGGCTGATGTTTTGGCCACTTTTGAATGCTGGCGGTGCTTTCACTCTGGAGTCTACAACCCACACAAGTGGCTCAGGTAGTGCAGCTCACCAGGATGGCACATCAATGCGAGCTGTGGCAAGAAGGTTTGCTGTGTCTGTCAGCGTAGTGTCCAGAGCATGGAGGCGCTACCAGGAGACAGGCAAGTACATCAAGAGACGTGGAGGAGGCCGTAGGAGGGCAACAACCCAGCAGCAGGACCGCTACCTCCGCCTTTGTGCAAGGAGGAGCACTGCCAGAGCTCTGCAAAATGACCTCCAGCAGGCCACAATGTGCATGTGTCTGTCAAACGGTCAGAAACAGACTCCATGAGGGTGGTATGAGGGCCCGACGTCCACAGGTGGGGGTTGTGCTTACAGCCCAACACCATGCAGGACGTTTAGCATTTGCCAGAGAACACCAAGATTGGCAAATTCGCCACTGGCGCCCTGTGCTCTTCACAGATGAAAGCTGGTTCACACTGAGCACATGTGACAGACGTGACAGAGTCTGGAGACGCCATGGAGAACGTTCTGCTGCTTGCAACATCCTCCAGCATGACCGGTTTGGCGGTGGGTCAGTCATGGTGTGGGCTGGCATTTCTTTGGGGGGCCGCACAGCCCTCCATGTGCTCGCCAGAGGTAGCCTGACTGCCATTAGGTACCGAGATGAGATCCTCAGACCCCTTGTGAGACAATATGCTGGAGCAGTTGGCCCTGGGTTCCTCCTAATGCAAGACAATGCTAGACCTCGTGTGGCTGGAGTGTGTCAGCAGTTCCTGCAAGAGGAAGGCATTGATGCTATGGACTGGCCCGCCCATTCCCCAGACCTGAATCCAATTGAGCACATCTGGGACATCATGTCTCGCTCCATCCACCAACGCCACGTTGCACCACAGACTGTCCAGGAGTTGGCCGATGCTTTAGTCCAGGTCTGGGAGGAGATCCCTCAGGAGACCATCCGCCACCTCATCAGGAGCATGCCCAGGTGTTGTAAGGGAGGTCATACAGGCACGTGGAGGCCACACACTACTGAGCCTGACTTGTTTTAAGGACATTGCATCAAAGTTGGATCAGCCTGTAGTGTGGTTTTCCTGTTTTAATTTTGAGTGACTCCAAATCCAGACCTCCATGGGTTGATAAATTTGATTTCCATTGATAATTTTTGTGTGATTTTGTTGTCAGCACATTCAACTATGTAAAGAAAAAAGTATTTAATAAGAATATTTCATTCATTGAGATCTAGGATGTGTTTTAGTGTTCCCTTTATTTTTTTGAGCAGGGGCTACCCCCCACAACTATCTAAACTTGTTTAGTTTAAGGTGTTACCCCCTACACAGATGATTGAAGAATGCGGATGTTTTGACTTAATTGGAGAGAACATTTTTTTTTTACTTCCTGATCATTCTCGTTTATTATTATTATTTTGTGTTGGCCACAAACTTTATCAACCAGGTATTACTGTGCATTATTTGGGGCAACAGATACATACCGATACATTTAATAAATGTGCCAAATTGCTATGTTCTGAAATGTAGAGCTCTGGTGGAACTCATCAAAACTCTGCAAAGATGCCAAGAAACAACATTTGATTTAGATGTGTGGTATGAAACATTTTGTGATATTATATATTCTGAAATGGGGAAAAATTATGTGAATAAAAGAATACACCCCCAAGTCCAGGAAAGTTTACAAGCCGAACAAGCCTTACTGGAATGATGAGTTACAGTACCTACGGTCTGTAATGCGCAAGGCTGATTACTAATTTTTTACAGTGTGAAAAGGAATACAACAGAACAGCGTAAGAAGGAATTCAAGAAAAAACAGCATGTGTTTGATAAAAGTCTGTGCCTATTGAAACGGAGATATCAGAGAGGGCAGTTATTGCAGCTTGAGGAGATACAGACAAGAAATCCTCAACAGTTTGAGCCAAATAAACAAGTTAGGTCCAAAACGACATAAGAAAATAGCAGGGGTGGCTGAACTCTCATATTACGCAGGTACTTAAGGAGTGGGAGAAGGGGATTGTTAGTTCTCAGGTAACGAAAATGTGGCATATTTTGGAGGAAGAATTTTACAAAGACATATGTTACCTGAGAACTAAACTGGAAAACACAATGTTAGAAGCCTCTTATATATGTAACCCGTACTTAGATGAGGCGCTGTCTGTGGCAGAAGTTAAGGTGATTAACCCTGCAAAAAATGGGAACGCATTTGACATTGATGAACAGCCTAATGAAGTTTTAAAATCCCCTGAATTAAATGACGTCCTATATGATTTGCTCCTAATTTGTTTTGAGTACAGTATACTGCCATCCACTTGGTATAAGTCTATAGTGAATCACATTCCCAAATCTTTAAAAAAAAAAAGACCCTAAAGTGCCACTGAACAATTGAGGCATAAGATTATTATGTACAGTCTATAAATTATATTCATCGATCCCCATTCTAGTGGAAGAACAAAATGGTTTTCGTCAATCCAGAGTATGTATAGATCATATCTTCTCGGTCTGTACAATAATCAGAAATAGATTACATGAAGACAAGCCTACTTTTGCATTCTTAATTGATTTCCCAATAGCTTTTGATTTTGTAAATAGGTATATTTTAGCCTAGAGTTTGTTAAAGGTAGGGGGTTGATGGGAAATTTTATCACGCAATCCAGTCTCTTTACAAAGTACCGATTGCTTGTGTGCATGTAAATTAATATCATAAACAGATTGGTTTCCCACACCCTCGGGTGTAAAACAAGGAGACACCTTATCACTGACTTTTTTGGCTATGTTTAAACAGTACATTCGATAAGTATTCAGACTGACACATTTTTGTTACATTACATGGACAAAAAATATATTTATAAAAAATCCTCAATCTACGCGATACAACATACTGACAAAGCAAAAATAGTTTAGACATTTTTGCCAATTTATAAGAATAAAAAAATGAAATATTACATTTACATAAGTATTCAGACCCTTTACTCAGTACTTTGTTGAAGCACCTTTGGCAGTGACTACAGCCTTGAGTCTTCTTGGGTATGACACTACAAGCTTGGCACACATTTATTTGGAGAGTTTCTCCCATTCTTCTCTGCAGATCCTCTCAATCTCTGTCAGGTTGGATGGGGAGCGTCGCTACACAGCTATTTTCAGGTATCTCCAAAGATGTTCGATCGGGTTCAAGTCCAGACATTTTCTTTTTGGTACCCTTCCCCAGATTTGTGCCTCGAAACAATCGGGGGTTGGAGCTCCAAGGACAATTCCTTCGACTCATGGCTTGGTTTTTGCTGTGACATGCACTATCAACTGTGGGACCTTTTATAGGCAGTTGTTTGCCTTTCCAAATCATGTCCAATTAATTGAATTTACCACAGGTGGAAAATCCAATCAAGTTGTAGAAACATCTCAAGGATGATCAATGGAAACAGGACGCATCTGAGCTCAATTTCGAGTCTCAAAGCAAAGGGTCTGAATACTATTAATATTTCTGTTTTCTATTTTTAATACATCTGGTAAAATTTCCAAAAACTTGTTTTTTCATTGTCATTATGGGGTATGTGTGTAGATTGCCGAGGATTTTTATTTATTTAATCCGTTTTAGAATAAGGCTGTAACATCATGGGGTCTGAATACTTTCCGAAGGCACTGTATATACCTATAATCAATTCAGGATCATAGAGTTATATCAGGAAATAAAAGAGCATATGAAAATCAGCAGCAGACCAAGCTGCCACAGTTGACTCTAGTAAGAAAGGTCATAGATATAACTATGATCTACATACCAAAGAACATGGGGATGTCCAGCTTGTCTTCCCGGTCCACCTTCCTCTTGATCATGACGATGTAGACTGCGTACAGAGCAGCCCCAGCCAATGACCACAGAGAGCCTGAACACAACATGACTTCATCATCACATTATCTTACGCTAATACATCCCTGTATCATGAGTTACAACTCTCATGGTTACACTCCAAAGGGTTTTTCTGCTAGCAATGCAAGCAAACGTAACATTGTGGCATGGCTTGCACTTTCAGAGTAGATTTAATGGTTTAATAATACATTGTTTTACATAGCATATTAATATGACACAAGGACACGTTAAAGTAGTACATCAAGTACAGTACAAGACATGACAAATACAACCAATATGAAGTGAGATAGGAGGGTAACAGGAGGCAGGAATAAGGAATATAGTGGGGAAAAAAGCCTAACAAAAACAAAACATTTTGAGGAAAGAAGTTTATCATCTGCAGCACTTTTATCTCCCTGGTTACCTATAGTGCCTTTTCCGTCAGGGCTGTCCATGCTGGAGAAACTGACAAGAACCACTCCTCCCATGCTACAGGGAAAGAGACCAGAGAAACAGTGTAACTATAGAGTAGCAACCCAGAGTAACTACAATAATTCAGCTGATGTCAAGGCTTACCTCAGAGCCACAGCTAAGAGCTTGGACAGAGTAAAGCGGTCGCTGCTATTACTGGGAAATATGGCCGCCAGGATGAGGGTGAAGAGACCTGGTGAGGAGGACAATAACAGCGAGACTGTTCACAACACATCCTGTACAGAGTTCAACCTGTTCAAGGTGACATTTTTAAATACACATGCTGTGACTTTCCAACATTGGAACATTTATTTGCAACAATGTTATTAAAAAGGCCCATAATGACTGTATTACAAAAAAGTAATAATCATCAGTGTTTTTGCTATTCATTGTAAGATCCTACATGTATATTTCGCTGAGTAAAATCACATTTAGTATTTGGACTCACCTGAAGTGGAGGACAGAATGTTCACTATGGCAACCTGCGTGTCCGACAGGGCCTCTTGGTAGGAGAGGTTTGCTAGGAACCACTGTGAAGGAGAGAAGTAGAAGTGTCAGCATGACACCTCTGATTTGTACCAAAGATGGTAGTTTACTTACTATTACTCTTCGTGTGTGTAGTCTACCCTCAGTTCTGGGTCATTGCTCATGTGGGAAATGAGTTATTATACAAAGATGTGTTTACAAGCCCAAAGTTAGTAAGACAAACGAGTTGAAGATTCTTACATGCATAATGTGTTCATTTATACTCATTTACACTATTCATGAAGGGAGAAGTCCAAAGCCATGACATGTTGAGTGTACAGCAAACACACTCTGCAGCAAAATGAGTAGTATCACCAGCAATAACTCAATGAAAAAAAACAGAAAGGTTTTGGTTAACTTACCTAGCAAATTGACAGTAATGTCAGTAATGAGAGACATCAAAAAGCTCCCAAATGCAGGTACTCCACAGACTCATTTTAGATATAAATTTGTCCCCCCTCCAACTTAATAAGGAAGTTCCAAGCTAGTATACAGAATGTCTGAGAGTCTAACAAGTCATATGTCTACACACACTGACAAAAAAAGTTCCCCTCAAACAGATAAAAAAATTAAGTTATTTGAATTAACTTACCACAAAGCAGAAGAAGAAGCTGATCTTGGCCACGTCGGTGACGGTGAGCTTTCCCACTGTGCGGAGCATGGACTCGTGGTCCTTGGCGGCGGGGTAGGACATGCGCGATAGCTTGGCCTCCAGGGCCTGTGTGGACGGGAGCTGGCGCACCTCCATGATGTTGCTGAAGCGCACCCGTTGCTTTTTAGAGGCTGAGAGGTTGGAGGGAAAGGACAGGGGGTAAAGTGGTAGATGGGTCACAGCATGACCAATAGAATGAACCAGACAATGAAAACTTTAAGTAGAAATAAAGCATGCGTTAGCTTATGTCATTGTTTTAGGAACCAAAACCATGAGAAAATGTTGCACAGTCATTCTCTGAAAAGCATCTCATACCCTATACTGTGCTTTAGGCACAATAGCCTGGGATTGAATAAGACAGCTTTCGAATTAAAACCACAATTACCACTTTCCTCAAAATGTGACCCATCACGTAAACTCGGCCAAAACAGAGATGCTAGTTCTAGGTCCAAACAAAGAGATCTTGCTGTTGGATCTGACAATGAATCTCGATGGTTGTATAGTCATCTTAAATAAAACTGAAGGACCTCTGCGTTACTCTTGACCCCGATCTCTACTTTTTTCATCTTCGTAGCACTGCGGAAAAAGCTAATCCTTGCTTTTGTCACTTCAAGATTAGACTATGTCAATGCTCTACTCATGGCTACCTGGATAAGGCACTAAATAAACCTGTTAGTGCTAAAAATGGCTGCTAGAATCTTAACCAGAAACCAAAAAGTTGATCATATTACTCCAGTGCTAGCCTCTCTACACTGGGTTCCTGTTAAGGTTAGGGCTGATTTCAAGGTTTTACTGCTAACCTACATGGATTTACTCCTACCTATCTCGCTAATTTGGTTCTGCCGTACATACCTACAAGTACGCTACGGTCACAAGACGCAAGCCTCCTTATTGTTCCTAGAATTTCTACGCAAACAGCTGGGGGCAGGACTTTCTCCTATTGAGCTCAATTTTTATGGAATGGTCTGCCGATCCATGTTAGAACTGCAGACGCGGTTTCAACCCTTAAGTATTTAGTGAAGACTCATCTCTTTAGTCAAATAAAATATAATTGTATTTGTCACATGCCGAATACAACAGTGAAATGCTTACTTACAAGCCCTTAACCAACAATGCAGCTTTAATAAAATACCCCCCCAAAAAGTAAGAGATAAGAATAACAAATTATTAAAGAGCAGCAGTAAATAACAATAGTGGGGCTTTATACAGGGGGTACCGGTACAGAGTCAATGTGGAGACTATATACAGGGGGTACCGGTACAGAGTCAATGTGGAGACTATATACAGGGGGTACCGGTACAGAGTCAATGTGGAGACTATATACAGGGGGTACCGGTACAGAGTCAATGTGGAGACTATATACAGGGGGTACCGGTACAGAGTCAATGTGCGGGGCACCTGTGTCAAGGTAATTGAGGTAATATGTACATGTAGGTAGAGTTATTTAAGTGACTATGCATAGATAATAACAGAGAGTAGCAGCAGTGTAGAAGGGGGTGGGGGGAGCGATGCAAATAGTCTGGGTAGCCCTTTGATTAGCTGTTCAGGGGTCTATTGGCTTGGGGGTAGAAGCTGTTTCGAAGCCTCCTGGACCTAGACTTGGCACTCCGGTACTGCTTGCCATGCGGTAGCAGAGAGAACAGTCTATGACTAGTGTGGCTGGAGTCTGACTATTTTTAGGGCCGTCCTCTGCCACCGCCTGGTATGGAGATCTTGGATGGCAGTAAGCTTGGCCCTGGTGATGTACTGGGTCGTAAGCACTACCCTCTGTAGTGCCATGCGATCGAAGGTAGAGTAGTTGCCATACCAGGCAGTGATGCAACCCGTCAGGATGTTCTCGATGACGCAGCTGTAAAACCTTTTGAGGGTCTGAGGACCCATGCCAAATTTCTCAGCCTCCGAGGGTTAATAGGTTTTATCGTGCCCTCTTCAAGACTGTCTGTCTGGTGTGCTTGCACCATGTTAGTCTGTTGGTGATGTGGACACCAAGGAACTTAAAGGTCTCAACCTGCTCCACTACAGCCCCGTCAATGAGAAAGGGGGCGTGATTGGTCCTCCTTTTCCTGTAGTCCACAATCATCTCCTTTGTCTTGCTCACGATGAGGGGGAGGTTGTTGTCCTTGCACAACACGGTCAGGTCTCTTATCTCCTCCCTATAGGCTGTCTCATTGTTGTCGGTGATCAGGCCTACCACTGTTGCGTCATCAGAAAACTTAATGATGGTGATGGAGTCGGGTCTGGCCATGCAGTCATGAGTGAACAGGGAGTACAGGAGTGGACTGAACATGCACCCCTGACGTGCCCCCGTGTTGAGGATCAGCGTGGCGGATGTGTTGTTACCCACCCTTACCACCTGGGGGTGGCCAGTCAGGAAATTAAGGATCCAGTTGCAGAGGGAGGTGTTTAGTCCCAGGGGCCTTGGCTTAATGATGAGCTTTGAGGGCACTATGGTGTTGAACACTGAGCTGTAGTCAATGAATAGCATTCTCACATAGGTGTTCCTTTTGTCCAGGTATGAAGGGCAGTGTGGAGTGCAATACAGATTACATCTGTGGATCTGATGGTGCGGTATGCAAATTAGTATGGGTCTAGGGTTTCCGGGATAATGGTGTTGATGTGAGCCATGACCAGCCTTTCAAAGCATTTCATGGCTACAGACGTGAGTGTTACAGACGTGTAGTAATTTAGGCTGGTTACCTTAGTGTTCTTAGGCACAGACACTATGGTGGTCTGCTTGAAACATTTTGGTATTACAGAGAGAGGTTGAAAATGTCAGTGAAGACACTTGCCAGTTGGTCAGCACATGCTCGGGGTACACATCCTGGTAATCCGTATGGCCCTGCGGCCTTGTGAATGTTGACCTGTTTAAAGGTCTTACTTAGATCGGCTGCAGAGAGCATGATAACACAGTCGTCCGGAACAGACAAAGTCCTCAATGCACTTATTGATAAAGCCAGTGACTGATGTGGTGTACTCCTCAATGCCATCGGAAGAATCCCAGAACATATTCCAATCTGTACTAGCAAAACAGTCCTGTAGCTTAGTATCTGCTTCACCGGACTACTTTTTTTATAGACCGAGTCACTGGTGCTTCCTGCTTTAATTGTTGCTTGTAAGCAGGAATCAGGAGGATAGAATTATGGTCAGATTTGCCAAATGGAGGGCAAAGGAGAGCTTTGTACGTGTCTCTGTGTGTGGAGTAAAGGTGGTCTGGAATGTTTTACCTCTGGTTGCACATTTAACATGCTGATAGAAATGAGGTGAAACTGATTTAAGTTTTCCTGCATTAAAGTCCAAGACCACTAGGAGCTCCGCCTCTGGATGAGTGTTTTCCTGTTTGCTTATGGTGGTATACAGCTCATTGAGTGTGGTTTTATTGCCAGCATTGGTCTGCAGTGGTATGTAGACAGCTACGAAAAATATAGATGAAAACTCTCTAGGAAGATAGTGTGGTTCGTCCTATTTATTGTCCAGCGATTGAACGTTGGCTAGCAGGACGAAAGGCAAAGGCTGATCCTCACAAGGCACCCTGATCTTTATACGCAAAATCTCAATTTCTTCCTCCAGCGAATGACGGGGTTCTGGGCCTGGTCGGGTGTCTGTAGTATATCCTTCCCGTCTGACTCATTGAAGAAAAACCGTCTAATCTGAAGTAAGTAATCACAGTTCTGATGACCAGAAGCTCTTTTAGGTCATAAGAGATGGTAGCAGCAACATTATGTACTAAACAAGTTACGAACAACACGAAAAAACTAACAAAATAGCATGGTTGGTTGGTTAAGAGCCAATAAGACTGCAGCCATCCCCTCTCGCGCCATCATAAACATTTGTAGTAGGTCCTATGATTGAGTGCAGTATGGCCCAGGGGTGCGAAGGTGAACGGCAAGGCACTAAAGTGACGAACCACCCTTGCTGTCTCTGCCTGGCCGGCTCCCCTCGGATTCTCTGACCCTATTACAAGAGTCACTGGCTTGCTCGTGCTCTCCCATACTTACTGTCCTCAGGCTTGTGCGGTGGGGGAGATCTTTGTGGGCTATAGTCGGCCTTGTCTCAGGGTAGTAAGTTAGTGTGTTGATCCCTTTGGTGGTGTGGGGGGGCTGTGCTTTGGCAAGTGGTGGGGTTATATCCTGCCGGGTTACCCTGTCCGGGTTAACTTTGGATGGGGCCAGTGTCCTCCGACCACCCCTGTCTCAGTCCCCAGTACCTATGTTTTAATACTGTCATATCTGGTGTAATTCTCTCGTAGATCCTGAGCCCTAGGACCATTTCTCAGGACAACCTGGCCAGACGACTCCTGGCTGTCCCCAGTCCCCAGTCCACCTGGTTGTGCTGCTGATCCAGTTTCTGTGGCTATGGAACCCTGACCAGGTCGTGCTACCTTGTCCTGGACCTGCTGTTACAACCCTCCTCTGCTGGTCATCTATGTACGTTTGAACATCTTGAAGAACGATCTGGCCTTAATGGCCATGTACTCTTATAATCTCCACCTCAGCACACCCAGAAGAGGACTGACCACCCCTCAGAGCCTGGTTCCTCTCTCGGTTTCATCCTTGGTTCCTGCCTTTCTAGGGAGTTTTTCCTAGCCACTGTGCTTCTACATCTTCATTGCTTGCTCTTTGGGGGTTTTAGGCTCAGTTTATGTATAAGCACTTTGCGACAACTGCTGATGTAAAAAGGTCTTTATAAATAAATGTGATTTGATTGATTGACTTGAATGTGTGAGACCCCTAGAGGTCTTTGTGGGACTGATTTCATACATCACCCGCCTGCTCCCGATGGCTTTTTTGTCTGACTCCCACCCACACCCACAAAAACAGGTTTTACAGTCCTGCAAATGTTATTCTAGGTGTATCTGACTCAGCTCGCTTGGCAGCTTTGGTCCCAGCAATTTTGGGCCTTATATACACAAACATAACTTAAGAAATACAAGAATTACCAGAGATTATCGCTCCGCCCATTGTATTAGGCTATCGGTATTAGGCCTAATGGGCTATATCAACCAATAGGCTAAACATAGTTCAAAAGTTGGAGAGCGGACATTTGCACTCTCTCTTGAGCTGCGTTTTGCATATAGCCTACCTTTTAGGAGTGGGATGATTTAGCCTAATCAAGTTTATGAAGTAAATGGAAAGATAACTGTCCCGTGCTTCACCACCCATACATAGCCTAGTGCCGATAGGTCTACTCTATTGAATTGAGACCACATGAGCACCTGATCTCGCATGTCCAACTAGGAGAGTGAAGGTAAGCTATTGAACTTGAAGCAGTAAGAATCATGAGAGCGGACACGGACTTTCTCTTGAGCTACGTTTTGCAAATAGCCTACCTTTAGGAGCGGGACGATTTGCAGGCAGAGACAAATACATGATAATAGGCTATTTATTGAAAAGGAAAAGGTGCAAAGAATGATGATCCAAATAGGCCTACCACTGTTGCGATAGATAGGCTACTTAACTTGAAGCAGCGAATGATGAGAGTTGGTGAATAGTGTGACAGAGATGTGCTTTTAATAAAATAGATAAGTTAACGCATACAAAGCGCAAAGACGACAGTTTCCAAATAATCTGCGGGTCTAAAAATATGTTAATCCTAAAATTGTCAGTCTGACCACCCGGTCCCGCCTGCAGCATGAAAAATGGTGACCGCGCCACAATGATCTCTGTCAGGGCAGCCCTCTAGCGACATACTGTAATCAGCCAATATCGATCAGCAAAGACAGAGAAATATGAAATCCTGTCATTGTGTCATAGAAAACTAAGCTCCAGTGTCACTCAATGGTCAGACAGAGTTCCTATGAGACAACCTTTCCTTTCACATTGTTTATCGACTCACTCTCCTGAGTCAAACCTGGGAGGGCCATCACATCGAACAGCTCAACAGCCCCCTCTGTTGGTCAACACCGCAAAGTGTATTTTCCATTCTACAACTTCATTATTTACATGTTTCTTCTTCTTTCATGTTTCTACATCATTTCTACATCATTTTTTTATGCTTTCTTGAAATGTTATGAAATAAATCAAATACCAAGACAGTTCACAGGATTCCTATTCTCCAAAGTGATAAAAAATTGATTATTGAAGGGTTTCTTTCAACAACACTCATTATTTCTATCTGGTAAATGTAAGTGCCTTCAGAAAGTGTTTAACCCCAGTACCTTTTCCACATTGGCTTGACGACTTCTAAAGCTTGAATTTAAAATGGATTAAATTGAGATTGTATATCACTAATCTACACACAATATCCAATTATGTCAAAGTGGGTTTTTGTTTTGACAAATTTTTACAAAATAATTCAAATGAAAAGATGAAATGTCTTGAGTCAATAAGTATTCAAGCCTAAATAAGTTCAGGAGTAAAAATGTGCTTTGAAAGACGGATCCAGAATTCTAAATAATGTCATGGGTCTGTGTCGGATCTGATTGTCACAGGTATCGGGTATGTGGAATTTTAACTGACTTGTCCAGAAGGGCCCGTACAGATCCAAACAAGACTCCTGCAGTAGACAGAGATGCTCTTGCTTTTCAAGAGAGTGAAGTGTGGCGCATGTAGCTTGTTGTTGGCTATTCATAAAGCAGCAATAGGCTACAGTCACAGACAGGTACTACATAATTATATTTGATTATAAATAACCTATGGCAGCTATTAGTCTAGTATAGTGCTAATCGGCTTGGTTGGTTGCTGTCTCTTCCTCCCTCCTCCCTGTGTCACTCACTCCCCCACCTGCTTGAGTGGCACCTCTCTCCCTCCTCTCGCGCTTTATCAGCTCCTATTCATAAAGTAGCTTTTAAAAAAAAAACTTTTCTGCTCCTTCCCTCACCTGAATCAGGTCTGGATCTGACAAGGTCTATACGGAACGGGTCTAGTTGTCACCTCTTGTCCAAAGCTCTTACGAGACTTACCCCCAAAAAACGTACACCTATAATTGCTGCCAAACGTGTTTCTAACATGTATTGACTCTGGGGGCTGAATACTAATCAAGTTATAGGAGTGTTACTTTTATTTTTCCCCACTTTGACAGTTTGTGTATATCATTGACAAAAAAATGACAATTAAATTCATTTTAATCCAGCTTTGTAACAAAAGCAAAAGGGGTTGAATGCTTTCCGAATGCACTGTATCAGTTTGAAAGCTTCATTGACCAGCAGCAAAAGGCAATACATTGCATTATTTATAGATCAGACTGTTGATTAGTCTTCTAAAGATGTTTATTTCTCTATTTTTTAAAAGTTGTATTACTCACTGGAATCACAATCTCCAATGGCACAGTTTGTCTGTTCAGTCGGAAGATCCTGAAACTTCACTGGAACATACAAGGGTTCACTCTGAAGAAAGAAATATAGAGTTCAACTAATGCACTCAACTAAAAGCATTACTTATCATCCCATTTATTTTCATTACAGTATATTCAGCCAGCCAACAGTAAAATCAAATTGAGAGTAAGAGAGAATACAAAAAGCAAATCAATTATACTCACTAGGGTATGGTCATTCAAACTGGTGTCATTGATACAGGGGGTAAAGTAGGCCTCGGCATCAGCAAACTGTGGAGAGAGGCGCTATAGGTTAGAATGGGCTGTTTTATCATAGCAAATCAACATAGTATCAACGACCACTACTAAGATACTGCATTAAGCAACAATTCATCTTTAGATGGAAACAACAATGTATCGCTGCCCCCCCCGAGACATCAGTGCAAGACGTACAAAGGCTGCGTGTCGTCCCCGGAGACTGCCCGTGCACTGCTGCCTCCATGGCCGCCACAGCAGGAACCCCAACAGGTACAGCACAAACATGGAGGTCTTGGTGAACGTGCTGAAGAAGGGCTTGTTATACTCCTGCCGCTTGAATATGTACTGGGGGGGGGGGGTAGAGAAAATACTCATGACTTACTGTATGAATGGCTGGAACTTAAAACCGATCCAGTGCAGTTTTTTTTTTTTTATAAATAGGGAGAGGTCACTTTGAAACTAATGAGATGTGACTAATCCAAGTACTCAAAACTGCCACCTAGTCCCTACTTGTGTAGTTCTGCAAAGGCTGGACAGATATTATTAGCAACATAGTGAAACCCTGACCCCACTGGAAGGCAAGGTGAAGCTACTACCATATTCTTATTCAATCCTTTTAAATCTATCGGGTAGGGGTTAGGGGTCAAGCATTGTCTTATAATTGAGCACGAGTCTTAAGCTTTAGCATATTAGCCAAAATAAGGGTTGCCTAACCCAGGCCATCCAGTTCTGCAGTGTTGCTGGTTTTCATGTCTCCCTGTGCACCTTCTGTCTGGAGAGTGCCCCTGACAATCAGTTCCAAGCTAAAATGCAAATACAAGAATAAGTAGGCCTGTGGCCTGCGGAACCAGGGGACTACAGGAAGTGCTAGTGTCTTACTGAGGTGAGCTCAGAGGAGACCACCCAGATGATGTCCACCAGCAGGAGGATGACCACCCCCAGGGCCATGCGTCTCCGCTGGGCCACTGTGCTGCCCTGAGACCCCATGCGGTTCATGAGGAACACCCACACCATCTGGACACTGCTTAACAAACACACAAACTCGTTATCGCACAAACACATTTTTTAAAAACTTTTCACAAACTGTAATAACAAAAAAAAAAAGTCAGATGTTTTTCAGATGTGACACAGTGACAGTACCTGGAAATCCTAATACAGGATTCTTCAGCGTTTTGGACGTTCTGACTCTCCTCAGTCAGGCAGGAATCTGAAACTGTGTCAAAGTAGATAATGAGAAAAATTGTGCAACAGTCCTCCTATCTGCTGTGCACAGAGCTCATCACCTGCAATCTCTTATCAATTAATATTGTTATGTAACGCTGAACGTTGCTGTTGGGGTGAAAATCCATCTGGAAACAAGAAAGATGACATAGGCTAGGCCTAATTGTTTGGTGAAAACAGTTTCCTAGGACACACACATGTGGCTTTTGTTCAGAGCAACATCAACCAAAGCTACTGTCTTTCTTGTGACATTACAAACTCAATTTAACACATTATTTTCACATATATTCAATTGCTCTTTTGAACTGGTTTCCCCACAAATACATACATGGTCCTAAGTGAGGAACGCCCAGACCCCACTCTATCCCTGTCAGGCGGCGTATCACATTTAGAACCTTCGTACACTTTCTCACCAGTCTCTCGATGCGTTCTGCCCAGGTTGGCCTAGTGTCAAAGTACACCTCTAGGAACCCGATCGTCTCCACCCTCAGGCGTACCTTCAGTCTGATAAAGAACACTGTCTGGGTTATCTATAGAAAACCTGATTCTCCACTTCAACGATTGCTTCCTGTACCTTCCTGACAGCGTATGGTACATGTATTCCCTTCTAACCATAAGGCCCCATCATCTTCAAATGAAGACCTTTCAATACCTAACGTGAGCTAGCAAGAGCAACAATTTCTTCCTCTGCTCACCACGACTAACAAGCGTGTTAGCTACATGCAAATTAGACAGATGCTAGCTAGCTAGTTTACAATATAGGTAGCAATGTCTTTGTTGCAATATAAGACCTGTAGTACTGTAGAAACATACGGAGGCCATTGTTAGCTAGCTAATGTTAGCTATCTCGAAGTTTAACGTTACAGCTAACTTAGCAGGCTAAATTGGCTAGCTAGCCGGCAACATCAACAACAAACCATTCGTATTTACCTAGCTACCGTTAGATGGCAAGTAGGCTTCGTTCTTCTTGACGTGGTCGTTACTTCTTCGCCTTTGCAGAAAAATACAACTGCTGGATCATCAGTAATAAACGTACAGTATGCGATAACACAAATATCTAAACTGGTTTGGATGTAAACATAAACATGAACGCTCCTTCTCTTCTTCTATGGTATATTATTAGCGATCACAGAATGTCATGTGCATCCCGCCATCTACTATGCGGGATGGAAACAGGATTCCCCTTCTGCTAATAAAAAATAAAATAAAAACAGATCGGATACCTACTACGTAGGCTCAAGGGGAACCTGGGAGTGCAGTTTTTCCGGTCTTCAAATGTAAAATCCTTAAATCCCAAAATCGTTTCTGCTGCAGCCACAATAATGTCCAGTTTTTAGACTCCTTTGAGACTTGTGATATACAGTTTATAACTGTGGCGAAATTGTTCTTGTGGCTTTCCGGCAGACTGGACGCTGTGTTGCATATTGCTGTCTTTCGCAGGTCAGAGTGCGAATTGCACATTTCGGTCACATTTCAGTCCTCTACTCGCTTTCACTGCCTCACCATAGGAAACGTACCCTCTCAAACTCTGGTAACCTCACTTTGGATCCCCAGCTTCATGGGCACGCCAACAGTTGACACACGTACTTTCTCATTCCAACTGTAATGTTCAACTGTAATGTTCCTCTAACTATGCCCTCCTGCACATTTCTCACATCGTGGGAACCTAATGCACCGTACGTAGCCAGTTCGGAACATAGGACCTGACAGAATAGCAAATATAGCCTAACCTGACTTTATCGGGTAAAAACACTCTGTCAAAGCTCAACAAGAGAGACGGTATTCTCAGTTGTGCCATTGCCACCGGGTCTACATCTCACCAAACGGCAGGTGTCACAAACACCAGGAATATTCCTTTTAATTTGATCCACCTCTACACTCAACGCTATGGTCTGGGACCCAGCAGAATCGCACTACTACACCCTGTCTCTCGATTCTTCATAACATTAATGCCTCCCATTAACACTCCTAATTCTTCTTCTTGTTCTATGATATTATGGCAGTCCCCAAGCATACGTTAGAGGTGCATGTTGCCAACCTGTGTGGGCTGTGTGTCCGCCTACCGTTCTGGAGTGTGGAATTAGTTCATTACACTTTGTGACACAAAAAGGGTAGGGGAAAATTATATATATTTTTAAATCCCTACCAACTAACCCTACATCAATTAAAACCTCACCACTATTCCACTACTTTGGCCCTTCTGATCCTAGGACACTATCATTCAATACAACTTGTCATTAAAGGTAGATTTAGCATAATTACGTTGCCACGAGCAGCACCGCAGATATTGAGATGAGCAAGATGCAAGACTTCGCTCTCATTAGCTAGGTTTCCATCCAATTTGAAACAGAATATGTGAATATTCAAAAATCGGCATAAAACAACATGCCCATTTTCCACCAGAGATGTTTTTCCATCCAACTGACTTTTTGCGGTTAACGGATAAAACGCTGTGCGTGATGACGTAGTGCATTAAATTCCCATGTACCGAATGAAAAATACAAGTTAAATGGCCATCACATTTTCAAATCTATTGATGGTTTTGTCACAAAAACGGTTGCGTTATATAGCAAATGTGCCCACTCTGGTCTTGGCACATGCGCTTTAAACAACAGCTCGCATGTACAGTGCAGGTAGGCTACCTACATTATGAGATTATTAAGGATAAGAGCGATATTATTTGTATTTGTCAAACTGCAGCCAAGCATCGATCATCATGTCACCAGAATAAGACCCTCAATATTTATTGGAAAGGAGCATCAAACTCATCACCTTGCACATTTATCTCCCTATGAAGGTCATCATAATTGGTTTAATCTGTAGCTTAAAGGAAAACTTCACACACAAACTATATTTTGGTATGTATTTAATTAGACCATTGTTGACATAGTCTTGCAGTATTATATGATGCAAAATGCATCATACAGGGATGATGTCTGTATGTTCAAAGTTACGTATCTTGAAAACGTGATTGCTGGCAAGCAAAACATTTTGGGACTATGTCAACAATGGACTAATGAAACAAATACCAAATTATAGTTTTGGGTTGAGTTTTCCTTTAATAAAGGCATGCTTTCCAAAGCCATAGTGACCCTACAACATATCACCATTTATTGCATTATACATTTTACCGACACAAAAAGACCCCACCATATCAAATGAACAAATGTTCTGTCGGCATTTAATGTTTACATCAGCCCAATCCTTAATTTTTTCATGTGTTAGGTAATTCATCCACATGAAATGGTTGGATGGAAACATGGTTACAGTAACACACAGGTTTGCTTCATGCTGTTCACAACGTGGTAGCCAGGGCACCAAAACAGCAGTGAAGCTGAGCCTTGCGCTTCAACGATCTTAGTGGTTGCAGAAATTTACCCACTATGCTGTTCACTTCCTGCAGCTACATCATTCTTCTTCTTCTTTGAAGTTTAACGGCAGTTGGCATAAAAATATGTTGCATTGCCGCAAGGAACTAGAGAATAATATAAATATATTATACTTTGTGATACCAAATGTCGAAAGGGAAAAATAAAACCAAAACCAAAGAACTGGGAGGATGGGACACCATCACTCAACACACCCTGTAACTCTTCTGAAGTCTTCTGAACTCATCCCATCCTGGCCCATCCTCCTCTACTTTCTTCACTGCCTCAGCATGTGACACCTTCTGCACTACTCTGACTAGCCACCTGTGATAGAAAAAATGACACATTTACCTAATTTGTTTGAAATGAATAGTTAGCGATTAATACTTACCAAGTAGGGGGATATTTCTGCCCTATTAGTGTCTGTGTTTTTATGGTCTCCACTCTAGTTCCCTGCAGCTTATCTGGGTGTATGGTCACTAGAGATGGCTTGAGCTGACAAATGAGTTAAAGACTGCATTACATAGACAAGATGTGGTGGGTGTGATAGAGATAGCCAGGAGGAGTTTAGAGAAATTCCTCATTGTCTCTAAATCTTCCTTGCATCTGGGAAAATAAGCCAGGGTGGGGTTTAGACGACAACCCATGTGCAGATAATGACAGGATGAACCCAGAGTGGCTAATGATGCTCCTTGGTCTGCATAAGGGGGGTTGAACCAACCATGACTGAGCATTGTTAGTGTCAGCTATATATAGTATTCTGCATTTGTGTAAAGGTTAGATTACCCGGTCCAACACTCAAGGGTGGGGGGGTCAACCAGCCTCATTATTGTAATAATTAATCGATATTAAATATAGATGATTGTTTGAAGAAATTACACAATTTTTCTCAGTACTGAATTCCCACAACACACCTCAACCTGCGTCTCCCTCACCAGACACTTCCAATCCCCAGCAACATAGGCACCCCTACAGTTGACACACACAACGTTATCCACCAAAACTACACAATCCTCTATCCCATGGCCTCCTGAACACTTCCCACATCTTGGAATCTCCCTCCTACAAACTGCTGAGACATGACCATAAACGTTGCACCAGAAGCAACGCAGGTGATTTGGCACAAAAGCTCTAACATGACACTTGATATATCCTAACATGATTTTGTCGGGTAAAGACTCTGCCTCAAAACTCAAAGGGACTGACAGTGACTATGTTTCACCACGCTCACCACCGGGTCTGCGTTTGCACCAAATGGCGAGCATCAAATACACCAGGGATATTCAACTTCAATTGCCCCACCTCCACACTTAACGCTACCCTAGAAAGCACTTATTTCAATGGTGCCCTGTTCCTAAGAGCAAAGCAAGAAACAGCAAAGCATGAAACAGATCTTGACCCAAGTTGCATGACACAGAGCGCCCGCTCCCTTTGGTCAGAAGAAACACAAACAAATATCACAAGTCCACTACAGGTTACCTTCACTCCTCTCTTCTATCTTATGCTGTCTTCCTCCCATCCCTAACTTTTCTCTGTATTTAAAAGAGATGCCTGCCAATAGTGTCTTGATCTATTCCACTGCTCCTGCCATCTCTGTAACACCACTGTCCATATCAGGCAATTTGCCTCTGCCTTGCTCAGGGTTGCATGTTTAGTAACCTCCTGTACTCCCTGTTCACCCACGACTGCATGGCCGCACACGATTAGGTTTGCAGATGACACGATGGTGGTAGGCCTGATCACTGACGACGATGAGACAGCCTATATCGAGGAGGTCAGAAACCTGGCAGTGTGGTGCCAGGACAACAACCTCTCCCTCAACATCAGCAAAACAAAGGAGCTGATTATGGACTACAGGAAACGGATGGCCGATCACACCCCCATTCACACCGATGAGGCTGTAGTGGAGCGGGTCGAGAGCTTCAAGTTCTTTCGGTGTCGATATCACTAAGGAACTATCATGGTCCAAACACACCAACACAGTTATGAAAAGGGCACAACAACGCCTCTTCCCCCTCAGGAGGCTGAAAAGATTTGGCATGGGATCTCAGAACCTCAAAAAGACACACACATACACACACTACATATGCTCACACACACACAAATCCATATTGATGCCACACACACAATCAATCAATCAAATGTATTTTTAATGTCATTTTTACATCAGCCAATGTCACAAAGTGATAAACAGAAACCCAGCCTAAAACCCCAAACAGCAAGCAATGCAGATGTAGAAGCACAGTGGCTATTAAAATCTCCCTAGAAAGGTGGGAACCAAGGAAGAAACCTAGAGAGGAACCAGACTCTGAGGGGTGGCCAGTCCTCTTCTGGCTGTGCCGGGTTGAGATTATAAGAGTACATGGCCAAGATGTTCAAACGTTCATAGATGACCAGCAGGATCCAATAATAATCACATTGGTTGTATAGAGGGTGAAACAGGTCAGCACCTCAGGAGTAAATGTCAGTTGGCTTTTCATAGCCGAGCATTCAGCGTTAGAGACAGCAGGTGTGGTAGAGAGTGACAGTCGAAAAAAACAACAGGTCCGGGGCAAGGTAGCACGTCCGGTGAACAGATCAGGGTTCCATAGCCGCAGAAGGAACAGTTGAAACTGGAGCAGCAGCACGACCAGGTGGACTGGGGTTAGCAAGGAGTCATCAGGCCAGGTAGTCCTGAGGCATTTGGTCCTCGGGGAGGGAGAGGAAGAGAAAATTAAAGGGAGCATACTTAAATTCACACAGGACACTGGATAAGACAAGAGAAATACTCTGCATATAACATATTGACCCTAGCCCCCCAACACGTATACTATTGCAGCATAAATACTTGAGTCTGAGACAGGACGGGTCGGAAGACACTGTGGCCCCATCCGACAATACCCCCGGACAGGGCCAAATAGGATATAACCCCACCCACTTGCCAAAGCACAGCCCCCACACCACTAGAGGGATATCTTCAAACCACCAACTTACTACCCTGAGACAAGCTGAGTACAGGACGAAACCGAGAGAGGCGCCAAACCCGGACAGGAAGATCACATCAGTGACTCAATCCACTCAAGTGAGGCACCCCTCCTAGGGATGGAATGGAAGAGCACCAGTAAACCAGTGACTCAGCCCCTGTAATACGATTAGAGGCAGAGAATCCCAGTGGAGAGAGGGGAACCGGCCAGGCAAAGTTTGTTGCTCCAGTGCCTTTCCGTTCACCTTCACACCCCTGGGCCAGACTACACTCAATCTTAGGACCTACTGAAGAGATGAGTCTTCAGTAAAGACTTAAAGGTTGAGACCGAGTCTGCATATTTCACATGGATAGACAGACCATTCCACAGAGATCAGGGTCCAGAGTAACGCAGAGGTCCTTCACAGTTTTATTTGAGACGCCTGTCAGATCCAACAGAAGTTCTCCTTGTTTCTTGGGACCTAGAACTAGCATCTCGGTTTTGTCCGAATTTAAAAGTAAAACATTTGCCACCATCCACTTCCTTATGTCTAAAACACAGGCTTCCTGGGAGGGAACTTTTGGGGCTTCACCATGTTTTATCAAAATGTACAGCTGTGTATCGTCCACATAGCAGTGAAAGTTAACATTATGTTTCCGAAACATCACCAAGAGGTAAAATATATATTTAAAACAATAGTGGTCCTAAAACAGAACCTTGAGGAACACCGAAACTTACAGTTGATTTGTTAGAGGACATTTACGTTTGTACATATTGTTATTCATTGCTTTACACTTGTGTGTATAAGGTAGTTGTTGTGAAGTTGTTAGATTAATT
This sequence comes from Oncorhynchus keta, assembly GCF_023373465.1. Taxonomy (NCBI): domain Eukaryota; kingdom Metazoa; phylum Chordata; class Actinopteri; order Salmoniformes; family Salmonidae; genus Oncorhynchus; species Oncorhynchus keta. Next base: position 7,320,004 of record NC_068427.1, read on the forward strand.
GTTAGATATTACTGCATGGTCAGAAGTAGAAGCACAAGCATTTCGCTACACTCACATTAACATCTGCTAACCATGTGTATGTGACCAATCAAATTTGATTTGATTTGAAGAGGTATCTTCACTGCCCCCAGAACAGACTATGGGAGGCACACAGTACTACATAGAGCCATGTCTACATGGAACTCTATTCCACATCAAGTAACTGACGCAAGCAGAACATTTTTATTTAAAAAACAGATAAAAAACCACCTAATGGAAGAGCGGGGACTGTGAAGCAACACAAACATGGGCACACACACACACACACACACACACACACACACACGATAACATACGCACTATACATACACATGGATTTAGGTGCTTCTACACCTGCATTGCTTGCTGTTTGGGGTTTTAGGCTGGGTTTCTGTACAGCACTTTGAGATATCAGCTGATGTACGAAGGGCTATATAAATAAATTTGATTTTGATTTTATTTTTTATATTTTTTATTTAGTACACAGTGTGTTGTGAAATCTGTGAATGTATGGGTAATGTTTTTAAAATGGTATAAACTGCCTTAATTTTGCTGTACCCCAGGAAGAGTGGAGATTCATAATAAATGCAAATACAAATACAAATTTCATGACTAGAAGCTCAAAAGACAAAAACGCAGTAATTTTTGTTGGGGAATTGAAATGTTCTATCGTAAATGTTAGCAACACCTCCGCCTTTACGGGATGTGCAAGGGATATGGTCACTCGTATAAACAGGAGGAGAGGCCTCATTTAACCAAGTTCATCAGGCTTAAGCCATGTTTCAGTCAGGCCAATCACATCAAGATGATGACTTGCCTAGTTAAATGAAGGTGAAAAAATTACATGTAAAAAATTCAATGATCAGTAATTAGTTCACTGACAATAACTGCCTTGGAAGTGAGGGATCTAAGATTAAGTAGCCCTATTTTGAGAAGTGAGATATTTCAATCTTTTTCAATAATGAAAGGAATGGAGGAGGTCTTTATTCCAGTGAGATTTCTTAGGCGAACACCGCCATGTTTAGTTTTGCCCAACCAAGATCGAGGCACAGACACGGTCTCAATTGGGATAGCTGAGCTGACTATACTGACTGTGCTAGTGGCAGACTCCACTAAGCTGCCAGGCTGGCGAACATCCTGCTGCCTAGCCTGCACCCTATCTCATTATGGAGATAAAGGAGTTAGAGCCCTGTCTTTCACACTCTTTCACACACGCAGCGACTAATCAGTTTATTATCTATCCTGATTGTCTAGTCACTTTTACCCCCTTTTACCCCTCCATGTACATATTACCTCAATTACCACAACTACCTCGTACCCCCGCACATTGACTCAGTACCGGTACTCCTTGTATATAGCCTCGTTATTGTTATTTTATTGTGTTACCATTTCCTTTTTTTTATTTAGCACATTTTCTTTAACTTTTTAACTCACATTGTTGGGAAAGGACTTGTAAGTAAGCATTTCATGGTAAAGTCTACAACTGTGACAAATAACATTTTATTTGATTTAAAACTTTAAAGTCCACCTCCTCACTGTTGAGGGCCTATTTAGTTAGTACATCAGCTGCCTCATTCCCCTCTACGACCACATAGGCTGGGACCCAAGTAAATCTTGTCTGTATACTCATCTGTCTCATCCAGCCTTGGGTTTGTAGTACCTCATAAAGCAGGTATTGTCTGCTTCGAGTACTAAAGGACTGCATACTCATCAATACTGCACGAGTCAGAGCAAATAACTACTATGTCCAGCTTGACTTCCTCCACCCACTGCAAGGCCAACAGTGCGGCCATTAGAGCTGTCCAGAATGTCTCTTATGCTGAGGTGGCAAAAGAGTGAAAGAAAGTGGGAGTGTGTCGGTTGCCATCCAGAAACCCTTGGAATTTATTGCTATGGCGATAAACTGCACTGCTGGAGTGGATAAGAATTCAAGAAAGATTTATACCTTCATATCTGCAGCTGCTCTTCTTGGGTTTGAAGAATGTCACAGGCGAGGAGCTACTTGGAATACTGGCTGGAACAGTTCAGTCCTCTCAGGTACCTAGATCTGTGTAGGGCTATGAGTGAATTTCAATGACAGAATTACTTTTGGGGTTTTGTTTTGCATGATGTTTTTCCGATGTTTGATGGGTTAAACTTCATAGTTTTTCACTCTCTTAGATTTCCCCCCTTTTGTTTTCTGCATCCAATAGATGCAGTCTGCCCTAAAATTCCACCAAAGAAGAAGAAAACCATTCGAAGACGAAGACTGAGTGAGCTTGCTGGTGAACTACTATAATATAGATATTGGACCTGGAAGTGCTGGGGATTTAAATTCCAACAATTCCGCACTCTGTGGGGGATGGAAATGGCCAAGTGATGGAAAATCTGATAGAAATGAAAGATCTGGTGTGCCTGTATGATGGCCGAGGGACCAGGATTGATGTAGCCACAGGGGAAGACTGCCTTGGACCTCATTCTGGTATCTAGTGTGATGGCAGTCTGTCAGTTGGAGATCATTCTGTCAGTTGGGGGTATGAGAGAAGTCGACAGTAGGGAGTGATCATTACCCCATAGTATGCACAGTAGGCCGGGGGGAGGAGAAAGTGTCAGTGGATAGAGTAGGCAGGTGAGTGTTTGGAAGGGCAAATTGGGATCATTTTCAGGAGTTGGGTGGATGTGGATGTGGATAGTATGAATAACTGGGTGAGAACACCAGACCCTGGTGGGGAGAACTATTCGTCAGGCAAAGAAGTCACGTTGGCGTTGGTTTTGTGACACCATTGGAATTGCGACACCTGTGGGAGAAGTGTGGGGAATGATTAAGAGGATGAGTGGGGTCAGAGGGGAGTGGGATTATCCAGTGTTGACGAGTGGGAAGGATGTGGCAGTAACAGATGAGGAAAATGCAGAGATGATGGCCAAAGCGTTTGTCCAAGGGCATAGCTCGGCAAATTTGTCAGAGGAGTGGCAGAGGGTGAGAGAGAGAATGAGAGAGGAGCATCCTGGAGTGCTGGATAAGAGGGAGGATGTAAATGATACATTGAATGCACCATTTACCATGGCAGAGGTGAAAAGGTCAATAGATAATGCAGGGTTAACTTCACCTTGGAAAGATGAGGTGTGCTATGTTATGTTGGCCCATCTTAGTGATGAGGCACTGAATAAGGTATTGGTGTGGTACAACAGAGTGTGGGAGGAGGGGAAATGACCAGGCAACTGGAAGAAGGCAGTAGTTGTACCAATCCGGGAGCCAGGGAAGGATCCAACAAGGTCAACAAGCTATCGGCGAATAGCTTTAACATCACATGTATGTAAGATTATGGAATGTTTGATTACGGCGAGGTTAACTTACTTCCTGGAGAGAGGGGGGCTAGTATCTCCACATCAGAGTGGGTTCAGGAAGGGGAGGGGAACTATGGATGATGGGGCCTTATGGAAGTGGGGAAGAAATATGCCATACATAGTCAGGAAGGTACAGAAAGCAATTGATGAGGTAGAGCGGTAGGCATTAATGTGGGGATCCAGGTTCTCTGTAGAGAAAACTCAGACTTCTTTACCAGAAGGAAGGTGGGAGATGAGGTATGCTTGAGGTTATATGGGAGAAACTTCAGGTTCCTAGGGGTAAACTTTGTTACTAGACTGACCTGGGCAGAACACATAGAGAGAATGGTGGGCAAGTGTAAGAAGGTGCTAAATGTGATGTGCTGTCTGATGGGGAAGAAGTGGAGGGCTGGGCGTTCCTCATTGAGGACCATGTATGTTGCATTGATCCGATCTGTAATAGACTATGGCAGTATAGCGTATGGTTGGGCACCCCGGACCTCATTGAAAAGACTAGAAGTCATACAGGGGCAAGGACTCAGAATATGTAGTGGGGCGTTTCAGACTTCCCCAGTTGATGCGCTACAGGTGGACATAGGGGATATGCCATTGCAGATTAGGAGACAGCAGCTGGCAATGAATTATTGGGTTAACCTTAAGGGACATGGGGTGTCTCATCCTCATCCGCAAGCTTTGGGTGGGTGGGTAATACCCAGGCGAAGGAGATAGGACCGTATGGAAGGGAGTTTAGTTCAATTGTAGCTATTCCTGTAAATCTACCATGGCTACTCCTGCCTCCAGTAGTTGATGTAGAAGTGTTGGAGAGACTAAAAAAAGATAGGGAGGGTGTTGATCCACCTGATTTGTTTAAGAGACGTCTGGATACTGTGTATCAGGATGTCGTGGCCATTTACACAGATGGTTCAAAAGATCCAAGGACAGGATGTACTGGGTCAGCATTTGTAGTGCAAGAATGTAGGGTGGTAGTCAGGAAACGTATTACAGATCATCTGGCTGTATATACGGCGGAGCTGATGGCCATACTGTTGGCCTTGCAGTGGGTAGAGGAAGTCAAGACAGACAGAGAAGTTATTTGCTCTAATTCATGTGCAGTGTTGATGAGTCTCCAGTCCTTTAGCTCACATAGCAGACAAGACCTGCTTTATGATGCGCTACAAGAGTAGGTGGCGGTAATGCACCATAACATTGGTTGCCAACCACCGATATACCCCACCGAAGAAAAAGAGCTTGCTGATGGCACACGTTTCGAATAAGCAAACAATCATACTAGCAAACATTACTCGGTGCTGCTTCAGTTTGGCACGGCAGTGCTGTGACTGAGTCAGATTATAGTGATAGAGTAAACAAAGCCAGTATGTAGCATAGAGGTACAAGTAAATGGGGGAATAGGAAACAGAAAAAGAAAGAGGGAGCGAGAGGTCTATGGAAGCAGAGATATTGAAGACAGCAACGTAGTTTCCACTGCCAGCAGATGCAGTTTGGAGGTAGAGAGAGGCAAGGAGGAAGTGCAAGGTATGCCAAGAGGAGATCAATCAAGTGAGCACAAAGTGACTGAAGTTCATAGAGGAAGTGGCAGGGAGTTGGGGATCTGAATCTCATTAGGTTGATGAATGTGATAAAAGGGGGAAAAGCCCTCAAAGTAAAGCAAGTAGGGAAGAAAAAGGTGTTTAACAGAGGGGTGATAACACTTAGACTTCAGCTTATACATACTATATACATTTTACGGATACAGTACATTTTACAATAGTTCTCTTTTGTTTGTTTTTAGTCCCATAATTCAGATCCACTCAAACCCTCCCATCTATTTTTGAGTTCTATTTGCCATGTATTTTTCAGCTGTGATATTTCACAAAAAGTTCTGAACCTTTCTATTCTCATAGATTCTACATATTGTAAATAAAAAATAAACTTTTTTGCTAAGAGTTATTATATCATTGATTGACTATGACTTTTTAAATCACCAACCAGTGCTATTTGCAGATGGGGACATAACATGGTAGGGGATCTGGGGGCCCTAACATTTCTTTGGGCATCTGAAACACATTTCTTGCATTTCTACACAATCTATTATGACAAATGGCCCTTCTATGCGTCTCTATTTAGAACAACAAAAAGTAAGCAAAAATTTCCACAATCGTCAAGCCAGGTAAGAGATTATTCAATATTTTTAGGTGATTGATAAGACTGAACTAGATCCATGATAATGAAATAATCAATATTGTGTTGCACCTTTAACAAGTAGCCTAACAAATTAACAACTCTAAAAAATAAAGTACAAAGACAGTTCTTGATTTCCTTTAAGGCATCTTCTATATCAAATTTCAGCCAGACCGCTCACCCAACCTGTGCCGCCTACACGCCTGACCCCCACCATTCAATAACTCAACTCTCTCCGCAAGACAATTTCCTTCCCATCTTTGAAAAACAGAAGTTGAATGAAAACACACATACAGCAGTTCTTCCTTTAAAAGTTGTGTCGTATTGCAGCACAGCTTGCGGGCTTGCCACAGAATTCTACGGCACGTTATTTAAGTGTCAGCCATTGTTGCCATTAATGCTCGTTAGTGCTAGTTTGACCACCAGGGGGCATCTTTGAGAAGCATTCGACTGTTTTTAATATTGGCTGTACTAGAGAATTTAAAACCTTTTTTTGTAAGAACATAGTGTATGGGATTGATTTTTTAGAAATGTAGTTTAATTAATTTAATTAATATTATGGTGTTTCTATTCCAAGAAAAACATAAATGCATTTTACAGTAGCCCTCAGGGATTCCGTTAGGAAAATCTGATGCTGTACAACGTGACTGGTCAGGATAGGCCTAGGCTACTAAGTGATTGCGAATGAAGAGCAAAATAATCCTCACATTTCAAACCCTAATTGTAGACTAACCAATATCCAAATGAGGATTCAGTGAAAATGAAAATATTGTTGATTTATCAAGACCAGTCCCCATGTTTATCTCAGAGCAATGCAAAACGGTGCTGAAATAGTTGACCACATGCGGGTATGCTATTGCTTCAAATCCTATTATAATAATTGGATGACTTTGGGTGTTCCAGTAAGCAACAATTTGTTGCCTTAATTTGCCTACTTTATTCCAATATTTCTGTCATTCAGTGATATTTATTCCCATAGTAATTCGTTATGGATCCATCCAGAGGTGGTTAGAAAACAATGCATTTGGTGGGCTATGCAAAAGCGATGGAGTAGTAACATGCCTCGCAAACATCCATCAATACGTTTAAAGTCCCTAAACTCAGTAAGAGTCTATTGTCCTGCTGATAGCCCATCAAGGGTGGATGGCTTCTTTTGTATTCTTAAAATAACTCCAGCACGGAGAAGAGAAAGCACCCTTGAATAATTAAACATGTCGGTAAAATACTGTTAGATTTAGGGATTATGGTCACGAACAGGGAGGGTTTGAGCAGGGAGGGTTTGGCCGGTAGGGATATCCTTGTCTCATTGCATACTAGCAACTCCCGTGGTGGGCTGGGCGCAGTGCGCGCTAAACAGGTTGCCAGGTGCACAGTGTTTCCTCCGTCACATTGGTGCAGCTGGCTTCCGGGTTGGGTTGTGTTTTGGAGGACACATGGCTTTCGACCTTCATCTCTCCCGAGCCCGTATGGGAGTTGTAGCGATGAGACAAGATAGTAACTACTAAGAATTGGGGAGAAAAGGGGGTAAAAAGAAAGAAGACTGAGTGGACTAACCACTGTGTGTTCTCTTGTTTTGCACTGTTCTGTAGTTTCGACACAATGATTTGTCTGACAACCAAAGAACTACAAAAGAACTACCAAAGAACTTTGCGTAGTGCAGGCCCAGGCATGGATCAAAGCTGGTGAGACATTCAATGACATCATCAAGATATATGCTGGACCATATGTCAGAGAAGTGTTTTTGGGACCACATCGTTTCTTTCAAGGTAGATTTATGTTATGTTATGTTTAGGCCTATTTACATGTATATTTCTATTATTTTACCTAATGTTGACTATTAGGCTAATGTCGTTTTTTTCTCTCCAAATGACAATGACCCAAAACACACTGCCGCCCCGGGTTTGCATTGCAAATGAGCGCATAAACTGGGTCAAGACACCAGCAGAGTAAGTAGACGTACAACACTTTTAACAGCACATTACTCAACACTAGTGAGACTCACAGCACCTACAGTAGGCCTGAAGTATATTTAAAATTAGTTTTTTTTTCATATCTACATGTAGTTCTCCTGATTTAAACCCGATCTAATTTGTTTGGCATCAGCTGAAAACATTCATCTGTAACTCTGCCAAACCTACAAGCAAAGATGAACTAGTGAAGGCCATCAAGACTTTTTGGCTTGAGAAACGGATGATACAACAATGCAACAAATACATTGATCATTTCAGAAAGGTTTTACATGTGGAGCAAATGAAATGTAGCTGAAATGTAAAGTAGTTGAAATAAACATCTGCATTTTGAAATAGTATTTTTATCATTCTTTTATTAACGAAATAATAAATTATACGCCTTGTCTGACATTTTGCTGTTGCATGAGGTTTGGAGAACATTTTTGAGTACTTGTAAATAGGGGGGATTTTTTTTCACACCTAGCAAGGTGAGAATCCTTTAGTAAATAAATGGAGGTATAGTCTATTGCTTGCTAGTAGCCCATCATCAGAACGTTATTTGCAGAGTTCACAACCTGCTACACTTGTGAAAAACAAGTGTTTGAAAACATGTTTTCAAAATGCCTCCAGCTGTCACTACTGTAAATAAAAACAGCATCTACAGTGATACAAATATGTTATTGAATTCGATTTTTTTTAATCTGTTATACTAACAAGTGGTTGCCATGGTGAATAATTCCAATTATATTTGGTATGACACGGCTCTAAATGAAAATCAATAAAATGTTCCTGTAGATCTAATTACATTTAGAGAATTGGAGGATTCTAAATTAATATCAAAGCGGATTTTATACAATAATAATGCAGGGTTAATAATAATAATAATAATTGTTGGATAACAAATCCGCACTCGGAACTCAATAAGACGTGGCTTCTAGCTTCAAAAGAATCTGCAGAGCTGGGAAGGTTGTATCCCCCATATATATAAACATTCTATTGGTTGCAAGAATGTTGTATAATACAATTCTGAGTTTTAGATCCGGTGTCATTTTGCGTGTCGATTCACGTAACCTTTATTTAATTAACTAGGCAAGTCAGTTAAGAACAAATTCTCATTTACAATGATGGCATACACCGACCAAACCCAGACTACGCTGGGCCAATTGTGTGTCGCCCTATGGGACTCCCAATCATGGCCGGGTTGGGGTACAGCCTGTGCCATGAAGTCGGTACATAGAAAATCTCTTCCCAACTATTTTGCAATCTACATGGCACAACTGTCCATTTTTTGGTCCTTGAATGAACTGGTATATATTTTTATTCAACACAATTTTCTTAACCAATTTTGGTCTTTAATGCAAGGATGACAGACAAGTTCCTTACTTTTCCCCCCTTCCACTTTCCTCTTCCATTTTTGCGGTAATGCTGCAATTAGTTGGTTATAACTTTGGGTAGAGCAGACATTTCCATATATTTGTGTTAGCTGTACGTGTGACATAACTCCACCAGTTCTACATATCATATAATTTACAAAGATTATACCTTCTTTCTTTTTTTAATAAAAAAATTATGTTTTTTTAAAATCAATTTGTGTATTTGAGTTTAACCACAAGTATTTTATGTATTATTTGTTCTGTCTTTTCTGGTAGATTAAACTGAAATGGCAATCAAGTTTATATGGCTTGTTTAAAAAATAACGATATTTTGGAGCTTATTTAGTTTTCAAATAACCGAAAGTGAGTGATTGTTATCTGAATAAAGGGGAAAAGGCCTTTCTTGAACATAGGGTGAGACATTCTTACCGATTTGCTAGAGAACCAGTTCGGATTTAAGTCTAACTTTAGTATGACTGACGCCTTTAGTGAGAGGTCAAATGCTTTAATATTTAATCATTTTTGCCCCCAGAATTCATATTCATTATATAAATAGTCCCTTTTAATTTTGTCTGGCTTGCCATTCCAAATAAAATTGAATCTTTTTTGATTTGTAAAACCGTAAGTAAATAGGGAAACTGTGATGTGACTAAAGAGTTTTCCACAAATAGACAGGTATTTTCCTTTCCATGGTAGCAAGATCTTAACTATTTTTGCTAACTTTCTATAAAAATTTATTGGAGTGAGATCATTTCAGTCCATTTTAAAGGCAAACTACACGGTAATGTAAAATGTATATTTTTTTGTGATATAGTAAGTAAAAAATATATATAATAAAGCTGGCAACACGTGTCTGATTATTCCTTATGAATAGGATTTATTTGACTTATTTCGTTTACATTCTTCATTGTAACCACAATGTCACACATAATTGAACACACACAGCATGAGCAGATTAATTTGGTCAAAACAGTGAAAGCATTTCTTTATGAAAGACTACTACTTCTTCACATCAGCAAAGAAGGACTCCATGTTTCAGAAACTCACTTTATATAGAGGGGCTATCACTCTTTCACACTGGTAAATCAATCCAGTTTGTTATTTACAATTAATGTTTTTAGAGGGAGAGAAACCAAAAGCCCAAGGTGCCTATTTTTCAAATTATCGTCAGTCCACATGTCAAGTGTTATTCCCCCATTTGTGTTTACCTAAGTCTCTCTCAACTCCAGGACTACCACCAACGTTGTTTGTTGTTGTTGTTGCCTGATTCGGGACCAGTGCCAGAGAAGAGAGACTCTCGGACTGAAAACACCTCCATTCATTTACGAAAAGATAGTCAATTTGTGCCACAGTTTAGACTACCGATAGATCAGCATTCTAACTCCCCCTTGTGATAGTGTGGTGCAATGACAGAACGATGCAATCTGCCACTATCAACCACAAACGGTCGCGGCAGGCATAAACTTAAAATCTTTAAAGGAAGAACCACTGTACACCTACAGAGTAACACACCGAAGTAATACACCCTCCATATAATTCATATTGTAGGCCTAATAGTACTGTAGAGCTTTTTTACTTTCAAACAATATAGCTGGGTAATCCCGTCCTGCCCTTAGGGGTCCACGGCCCTATAGTGTCCCAACACAACACACCCCACTCAGCTTTAGGATCTTAGTGAAACATTCATTATTGGTTTCAGATGTGTTAGGCCAAGGCCAGAGTGACAACAGTACAGCAGACCCCCAGGGCCAGGACTGAGCAGCATAGCAGCTAGGGATTGCTTAAATCTCCCCTAACGTGGGCATGTTTTCAATACAGACTTCTTTTGTCTTACAGTATTCAATATAAGGCATCCAGACCTTTTGAAATTTGCACAGTATACCCTTAATCTTAAAACAGATCTAGTGAAACTGTACATAACTTGACATTTATTCCATACATTGTGGGAGGATAACCAACCTTCCAATTAATGGCAATGCATTTATTAGCCATTATAAATGCTAGGTTACACAGTTTCTTCTGACAACAGTTTCCAGTATTAATATTTCCAAGCAAGCAATAACAGGGAGAAGGAGGAATCTGTAGACATGCTGAGATAAAAGATGCTGTTTGCCAGAATTCAGCCACAGCCTTCAAGACCACAGCATATGCAAATATGTCCCTTTTTGTGCTTTATCCCTCATGCAGAGTAATACAATTTCCGAATGCATGATATTCAGTTTCACTGGCATATAGTACTTTCTATGGATGATCTTAAACTGCAGTAAATTATGTCTGAGATTATATGAACATGACTGGGCATTCTAACATCTGTACCCATTCGTCACTATCAATTGCGTCTCCCAGGTCTTCCTCACATTTTTGTTTTATATGTTTTGTGTCATCGGGAAAATCCTCTATCAACCCTTATTACAGTTTGGAAATCGCTTTGGAGGTTTGTCAGCCTGACTTAAAATAGCATCTGGCTTGTTCAGTGTTCTCTAGACAGAGAGAATAAAGTGTTGTATCTGTACAATTTCACATCACGTCTGTCACAGACTGGTCTTTCATGGCTGCCTGACTCTGCGGAGACCCCTGTCACCATCTGATCCTCCTAAAATGAGTCATGACAAAGAATTACCTTGGTGTACATTTATACATTATATTATTCCAGAAAATAATCAAAGCTTCAATAATTTAAGTTACCATTATTCCCAGATCACAGACTGTAGCTTTAAGCTGAAGCTGCTGTCCTGTAGCTACTGTAGGTCTACCCATCAATTCGAGATGGAACACTGAATATACTGCAAAATTCACCTGAGCTCTGTAGCCTGGTCTTCCTCGGCTGTCTGATCGTGCTGGGACCCCTGTCACCATCCGATCCTGCTAAGACATGATAAGCATTGTGTTGTGCACTAGACAGCTGCATTCCCACGGGACGCCTGAGGGTCCTGACAGATATCATTGCTGCGCATTCTGCATTTTACATGCTGCAGACGGGAACGGGCGGGCGGTCAGACAGATGACTTTAGGATGAAAATATGTTTTGTTGTCCCACAGATTATTTTGAAACAGTCCTCTTTCTGCTTTGTATGCGTTAGCCTACCTATTGTATTAAAATCATATATTTTTTGCATTATTCGCACACTCAGAATTTGTTGCTTCAACTTCAGTAGCCTACCTCTCCTAGTTGGGTGTGAAAGTTCATGTGCGCCTAGTATCTGTGGTATTATTGAAATAGAGTAGACTGCCTACATGGGTGGAGAATCATGTGGAAGTTGACTTTTGAATATGAAATGAACTTAAATATGATTATGCTGTAGTTTACTACAGTGTCTGTAAATAAATATTGATAATGAAAAGTGGAGGGCGCTCAACCTACATGAGTGGAAGTGCAATCAAAGAATGTAATCATGATTGAAAAGGCACAACCTGAGCGAGTGTATGGATTACCCATTTATTTGTCTCTGCCTGCAAACATCCTCTTGAAAGGTAGGCTACATCCTATAGGATTACGAAAAATGAGTTCGGTAGCCAGATCTGCAAGATCAGGTACACAGTGATCTCAATTAAGTAGAGTAGGCTATAGCTTATGTATACATGGGCGGAGAAGCACCAGACAGTTATCTTTCCAAGGAAATGTTCTTCCAAAATAGGCCTATGATTAGGCTTTAGTTTACTACATTGCCTAGAAATAGGCCTAAATATTGATAACCCATAGTTCTCCAACTGAATATCTTCCCAGTCCTAAAAGATAGGATATAAAAAAAGCTTAACAGGATCGGTGTCCCTTCCCCGGGACGGTTGAGCTACCGTAGGCTAATGCAATTAGCATGAGGTTGTAAGTAACAAGAACATTTCCCAGGACATAGACATATCTGATATTGGCAGAAAGCTTAAATTCTTATTAATCTAACTGCACTGTCCAATTTACAGTAGCTATTACAGTGAAATAATACCATGATATTGTTTGAGGACAGTTATTAATTTATTAATAAACAAATTAGGCAGATTTGGGCAGTCTTGCTACAAAATTTGAACAGAAATGCAATAATTCATTGGATCAGTCTAAAATGTTGCAAATACACTCCATCTAGTGGCCAACATCTAAACTGCAGCTAGGTTGGAATAATACATTATGGCCTTCCTCTTGCATTTCAAAGATGATGGTACAAAAAAATACAAAAGAACCGTTTGTTTTTTCTTTGTATATTTTTTTTTACCAGATCTATTGTGTTATATTCTCCAACATTCCCTTCACATTTCCACAAAGTTAAAAGTTTTCCTTTCAAATGGTACCAATAATATGCATAGCCTTGCTTCAGGGCCTGAGTTATAGGCAGTTAGATTTTGGTATGTCATTTTAGGCAAAAATTGAAAAAAGGGCAAGATCTTTAAGCATTTGTGCAAGTCTCTCCAACTCTGCTCTCTTCAAACTACATCTAGCATATTGACTGATATAGCCCAGTAATACAATGTAAGGGCCATGTGAGAATCTCTAGTAATAAAACCTATTTCTTAAGTTATTTTTGCGCATTTGATATTGCCTATAGGGTGCAAAATTGCTGGGACCATGGCTAGCAAGTGAGCTGCTTCACATATGGCTAAAGTAACATTGCGGAACTGCAGTTGGGTTTGGGACCAGTTATTACGGTAGCGGATGGAAGTCAAACAGAAAACCAGCAGGTGAGGTGGAGAGCGGGATGAAGAAACCAGTCCTGTGCTGACCTCTACTCTGCACCATGACAGTGAAGCCTGTAATGTTAAAGCTGATAATACTGTGTCATTACAGTGACCTTTTTCTCGCTGCACTGACAAGTTTCAGAAGATAGGTCTTTGTTTCTAGCCATTTTGAGCCTATAATCAACCCCACAAATGCTGATGCTCCAGATACTCAACTAATCTAAAGAAGGCCAATTTTCAGCTATGCTAACATAATTGCAAAAGGACTTTCTAATGATCAATTAGCCCTTTAAAATGATAAACTTGGATTAGCTAACACAACGTGCCATTGGAATACAGGAGTGATGGTGGCTGATAATGGGCCTACGTAGATATTCCATAAAAAATCAGCCGTTTCCAGTTACAATAGTCATTCACAACATTAACAATGTCTACACTGTATTTCTGATCAATTTGATGTTATTTTAATGGACAAAAAAATATATTTTCTTTCAAAAACAAGGACATTTCTAAGTGACCCCAAACTTTTGAACAGGAGGCTATATACATTAACAGTCAAAAGTTTGGACACACCTACTCATTCAAGGGTTTTTCTTGATTTTTACAATTTTCTACATTTGAGAATAACAGTGAAGACATCAAAACTATGAAATAACACATGGAATCGTGTAGTAACCAAAAAAGTGTTAAATTAAAATATATTTTCTTTTTGAGTTTCTTCAAAGTAACCACGCATTGATGACTGCAAGGCGCACTCTTAGGATTCTCTCAACCATCTTCACCTTGAACGTTTTCCACATATGCTGAGCATTTGTTGGCTGTTTCACTCTGCGGTCCAACTCATTCCAAATGATCTCAATTAGGTTGAGGTCAGGTGAGTGTGGAGGCCAGGTCATCTGATGCAGCACTCCATCCCGCTCTTTCTTCGTCAAATAGCTGTTGCACAGCTGGCGCCAGAGAGGATGGTTGCCGTTTCATGGGTTCTTATTAACCAACCATGCTATTTTGTTATTATTTGTATTATTTTTGTAACTTATTCCGTATATAATGTTGCTGCTACCATCACTTTGACCTGGATGAAGAATTTCTCTTTAATGAGTCGAGGGCCGAACAGGCCCTCTTCCCCGTCACTCTCTCGAGAAAGAGACGGAAAAGATATTGTGAAAAGATATCGGGGTGCCTTGTGATGGTCTGCAGACGAGTGGCTAATCTTTCCTAGCCATCTGTACTACTGGCCCACGTACAATTGCTGGAAAATACATTGGACAAGCTAAAAACACAAAAACATATCAATGGGACATTAAAAACTGTATCCTAGGTTTCAACGAGTAGTGGCTGAACCACGACGTGAATAACATACAGTACAGTTGGCGGGTTACACCTTGCATCGACAGGATAGAAGAGCAGTCTCTGGTAAGACACGGGGTGGCAGTCTATGTATATTTGTAAACAATAGCTGGTGCACTATATCTAAGGAAGTCTCAAGGTTTTACTCGCCTGGGGTAGAGTATCTCATGATAAGCTGTAGACCACACTATCTACCTAGAGAGTTTTCATCTGTATTTTTTGTAGCTGTCTACATAACACCACAGACCAATGCTGGCACTAAGACCACACTCAATGAGCTGTATATAAGCAAACAGTGGCCAGGGACTTTAATGCAGGGACACTTAAATATTTATTACCTAATTTCTATCAGCATTTTAAATGTCCAACCAGAGGGGAAAAAAACTCTAGACCCCCCCCTTTACTCCACACACAGAGACGCTCTCCCTCGCCCTCCATTTGGTAAATCTGACCATAATTATATCCTCCAGATTCCTACTCACAAGCAACAATTAAAGCCGGAAGCACCAGTGACTCGGTCAATAAAAAAGTGGTCAAATAATGCAGATGCTAAGCTACAGGACTGTTTTGTTAGCACAGACGGGAATATGTTCAAAGGAGTACACCACTTCAGTCACTGGCTTCATCAATAAGTGCATCGATGACGTCGTTCCCACAGTGACTGTACGTACATACCCCAACCAGAAGCTATGGATTACAGGCAACATCCGCACTGAGCTAATGGGTAGAGCTGCCGCTTTCAAGGAGCTGGACTCAAACCTGGAAGCTTATAAGAAATCCTGATATTTCCTCCGATGAACCATCAAACAGGCAAAGCGTCAATACAGGACTAAGATCGAATCGTACTACACCGGCTCCGATACTCATCGGATGTGGCAGGGTTCGCAAAACTATTACAGACTACAAATGGAAGTATACCCGAGAGCTGTCCAGTGACACGAGCCTACCAAACAAACTAAATCACTTCTGAAACAATCAGTTGTTTCGGACAACTGTGTGATCATGCTCTCCGCAGCCGATGCAAGTAAGACCTTTAAACAGGTCAACATTCACAAGGCTGCAGGGCCAGACGGATTACCAGGACGTGTACTCCGAGCATGTGCTGACCAACTGGCAAGTGTCTTCACTGACATTTACAACCTGTCTCTGTCTGAGTCTGTAATACCAACATGTTTCAAGCAGACCACCATAGTTCCAAAGAACACTAAGGTAACCTGCCTAAATGACCCATAGCACTCACGCACATAGCACTCACGTCTGTAGCCATAAAATGCTTTGAAAGGCTGGTCATGGCTCACATCAACACCATTATCCCAGAAACCCTAGACCCACTCCAATTTGCATAACCCACCAACATATCCACAGATAATGCAATCTCTATTGCACTCCACACTGCCCTTTCATACCTGGACAAAAGGTAGCTAAATATGTGAGAATGCTATTCATTGACTACAACGTTCAACACCATAGTGCCCTCAAAGCTCAACACTAAGCTAAGGACCCTGGGATGAAACACCTCCCTCTGCAACTGGATCCTTGACTTCCTGATTGGCTGCCCCAAGGTAGTAAGGGTAGGTTAAAGCACATCTGCCACGCTGATCCTCAACACGGGGGCCCATCAGGGATGCATGCCCCCTGTTCACTCATGACTGCATGGCCAGGCACGACTCCACAGCACCATCATTAAGTTTGCCGATGACACAACAGCGGTAGGCCTGATCACCAACAACAACGAGACGGAGACGACATATAGGGAGGAGGTCAGAGATCTGGCCATGTGCTGCCAGGACAACAACCTCTCCCTCAACGTGATCAAGACAAAGGAGATTATTGTGGACTACAGGAAAAGGAGGACCGAGCATGCCCCCATTCTCATCGATGGGGCTGTAGTGAAGCAGGTTGAGAGCTTCAAGTTCCTTGGTGGCCACATCACCAACAAACTAGCATGGTCCAAGCACATCAAGACAGTCGTGAAAAGGGCACGATAAAACCTATTCCCCCTCAGGAGACTGAAAAGATTTGGCATTGGTCCTCAGATCCTCAAAAGGTTCTACAGCTGCACCATCGAGAGCATCCTGATTGTTTGCATCACTGCCTGGTATGGCAACTACTCGGCCTCCGACCGCAAGGCTCTACATGGGGTAGTGCGTACGGCCCAGTACATCACAGGGGCCAAGCTTCTTGCCATCCAGGACCTCTATACCAGGCGGTGGCAGAGGAAGGCCCTAAAAATAGTCATAGACCACCCTAGTCATAGACTGTTCTCTCTGCTACTGCATGTCAAGCGGGACCGGAGTGCAAAGTCTAGGTCCAAGAGGCTTCTAAACAGCTTCTACCCCTAAGCCATTAGACTCCTAAACATCTAATCAAATGGCTACCCAGACTATTTGCATTGTCGTCCCCCCCTCTTGTACACTTCTGCTTCTCTCTGTATCTATGCATAAGTCACTTTAATAACTCTACCTACATATTTATTACCTCGTCTAACCGGTGCCCCCCGCACATTGAGTCTGTGCGGGGCACATTGACTTGCTATTGTTATGTTACTGCTGCTCTGTAATTATTTGTCCTTTTATTTCTTATTTTTCTTTTTGTATTTTTCTTAAAACTTCATTTTTGGTTACTAGCTTGTAAGGAAGCATTTCACTGTAAGGTCCACACCTGCTTTATTCGGCGCATGTGACAAATATAATATTTTATTTGATTCTGAGTCAAAAAGCAAGCCGAGATCTACCGCTCAGATGTTTTTTTAAACTTGACTTAAAAAACATAAACTTATGCATCAATAATCTACTAAAAACAGTTATGTAGTAATGAGGCTTGTGCAGTAGGCCCAATACATTATCAATGCATATTGGCTATCCTTGAATTACCCTGCCAATTTTGTTCTTCTCAGACTGTTTTTAAATTATATATTTTTTAAATTGTAGGTATATGATCACACTGGTAATATGTCATTTATTGTGTTACAAAGCTTAGTGAGTATAATAATTTGCTTTATTTTATTTTACTGGACTGATGGCCTGCATCTGTTGGTCAGTTTGAGGGGACGGAGGAAGGGAGAGCGCGGCGGTGAATGACTTCCAACATCTAATTCAATATAAGCAGGCCCTGATGAGGAGGACTATTCATCAGGCAAAGAGGGCATGTTGGCATCATTTCTGTGATACCATTAGAAGGGTGACATCTGTGGGAGCAGTGTGAGATGATCAAGAGGATGAGTGGGGTCCAAAGGGAATAGGATTATCTTGTGTTGACAAAATTGGGGGATATGACAGTAACAGATGAGGAGAAGGTTGGAGATGATGGACAAAGCATTCGTCCAAGTGCAAAGCTCTGTTAATCTGTCAGAGGAAGAGGGGAGAGCAAGAATGAGAGAGGAGCAGCCTGGAGTGCTGGAAAGGGGGGAGGATGTAAATTATGCGGTGTTGAATGCACCATTTACCATGGCAGAGATGTAGAGGGCAATAGGCAAGGCTGTGTTAACACCTGGGGAAGATGAGGTGTACTATGTCATGTTGGCTCATCTCATTGATGAGGCGCTGGAGAAGGTATTGGGTCTGTACAAGTGTGGGAGGAAGGGAAACTAGTGGGCAGCCGGAAGGAGGCATTAGTGGTGCCGATCCGGAAGACAGGGAAGGACTCAACGAGGCATACAAGCTATCGGCCAATAGCCCTAACATCACATGTATGTAAGATTACGGAACGTATGATTACGGAGAGACTAACTTACTTCCTGGAGAGCAGGGGGCTAGTGTCAACACATCAATCAATCAAATGTATTTCTAAATACCTTTTTTTTTACATCAGCAGATGTCACAAAGTGCTTATACAGAAACAGCATGCAAACACATCAGAGTGGGTTTAGGAAGGGGAACTATGGACCCAGTGCTCTGCTTAGAAGCAGAGGTCAGGAAGGCCCAGGTTGTCTTGAAACACCTTTGGCAGCGATTACAGCCTCAATTCTTCTTGGGTATGACACGACAAGCTTGGCATGCCTGTATTTTGGGAAGTTTCTCCCATTCTTCTCTGCATATCTTCTCAAGCTCTGTTAGGTTGGATGGGGAGCGTTGCTGGCCAGCTATTTGTCAGGTCTCTCCAGAGATGTTCAATCGGGTTCATGTCCAGTTTCTGACCGGGCCACTCAAGGACATTAAGAGACTTGTCCCGAAGCCACTCCTGCATTATCTTGGCTGTGTGCTTAGGGTTGTTGTCCTGTGGGAAGGTAAACCTTCACCCCAGTCTGAGGTCCTGAGCACCCTGGAACAGGTTTTCATCAAGGATCTCTCTGTACTTTGCTCTGTTCATCTTTGCCTCGATCTTGACTAGTGTCCCAGTCCCTGCAGCTGAAAAATATCCCCTCAGAGCAAGAAGCTGCCACCACCATGCTTTACCGTAGGGACGGTGCCAGGTTTCATTCAGACGTGACGCTTCGCATTCAGGCCAAAGAGTTCAGACTAGAGAATTTCATAGTCGGAGAGTCCTTTAGGCAGCTTATGGTAAACTCCAAACAGGGTGTCATGAGCCTTTTACAGAGGTGTGGCTTCTGAAGGCCTGATTGGTGGAGTGCTGCAGAGGTGGTTGTCCTTCTGGAAGGTTCTCCCATCTCCACAGAGGAACTCTGGAGCTCTGTCAGAGTGACCAACCGGTTCTTGGTCACCTCCATGTGTTCTTGGGGGTCTTCAATGCTGCAATTGTTTGGGGGGGGGGGTATCCTTCCCCAGGTCTATGCCTCGACAGAATCCTGTCTCGGAGCACTAATTAAATCAAATCAAATTGCATTGGCCACATACACATGGTTAGCAGATTTCATTGTGACTGTGGCGAAATGCTTGTGCTTCTAGTTCTGACAGTGCAGAAATATCTAACAAGTAATCCAACAATTCCACAACCAATGCACACAAATCTAAGTAAAGGGATGGAATAAGAATATGTACATATAAATATATGGATGAGCAATGACTGACCAGCATAGGTAAGATGCAATAGATGGTATACAATACAATATATACATATGGGATGAGTAATGCAAGATATGAAGACATCATTAATAAAGTGACTAGTGATCCATTGTTAGAGTGGCCAATGATTTCAAGTATGTATGGAGGCAGCAGCCTCTCTGTGTTAGTGATGGCTGTTTAACAGTCTTATGGCCTTGAGATAGAAGCTATTTTTCAGTCTCTCGGTCCTAGCTTTGATGCTCCTTCACTGACCTTGCCATCTGGATGGTAGCGGGGTGAACAGGCAGTGTCTCGGGTGGTTATTTTTCTTGATGATATTTTTGGCCTTCCTGTGACATCGTGTGCTGTAGGTGTCCTGGTCAGGTAGTTTGCACCCGGTGATGCGTTGTGCAGACCGCACCACCCTCTGGAGACCACCCTGCCGTTGTGGGTGGTGCAGTTGCCGTACCAGGTGGTGATACAGCCTGACCGAATGTTCTCAATTGTACATCTGTAAAAGTTTGTGAGGGTTTTAGGTGACAAGCCACATTTCTTCAGGTTCCTGAGGTTAGAGGCGCTGTTGCGCCTTCTTCACCACACTGTCTGTGTGGGTGGAGCATTTCAGTTTGTCTGTGATGTGTAAGCCGCCGAGGAACTTAAAATCTTTCCACCTTCTCCACTGCTGTCCCGTTGAGGATAGGTGTGTGATCCCTCTGCTGTGTCCTGAAGTCCACAATCATCTCCTTTGTTTTGTTGACATTGTGTGAGAGGTTGTTTTCCTGACACCACACTCCGAGTGCCCTCACCTCCTCCCTATAGGCTGTCTCGTCGTTATTGGTGATCAAGCCTACCACTGTTGTGTTGTCTGCAAACGTGATGATTGAGTTGGAGGCGTGCATGGCCATGCAGTCATGGGTGAACAGGGATTACAGGAGGGGGCTGATCATGCACCCTTGTGGGGCGCCAGTGTTGAGGATCAGCGATGTGGAGATGTTGTTTCCTACCTTCACCACCTGGGGTCGGCCCGTCAGGAAGTCCAGGACCCAGTCGCACAGGGCGGGGTTGAGACCCAGGGCCTCAAGCTTAATGATGAGCTTGAAGGGTGTTATGGTGTTGAATGCTGAGCTGTAGTCAGTGAACAGCATTCTTACATAGTTATTCCTCTTGTCCAGATGGGATAGGGCAGTGTGCAGTGTGATGGGGATTGCATCATCTGTGGACCTATTGGGGTGGTATGCAAATTGCAGTGGTGACAGGTAAGATGGAGGTGATATAAGCCTTGTGAGGCTTAACATGTTTAAATGTCTTACTCACATCGGCCACAGAGAAGGAAAGCCCACAGTCCTTGGTAACAGGCTGCATCGGTGGCACTGTGTTATCCTCAAAGCTTGCAAAGAAGGTGTTTAGTTTGTCTGGAAGGAAGACGTCAGTGTCCGTGACGTGGCTGATTTTCTTTTTGTAGTCCGTGATTGTCTGTAGACCCTGCCACATACGTCTCCTCTCTGAGCTGTTGAATTGCGACCTCACTTTGTCTCTATACTGACATTTTGCTTGTTTGATTGCCTTGTGGAGGGAATAACTACACTGTTTGTATTCAGCCATTTACCCTGTCGTCTTTCCATGGTTAAATGCGGCGGTTTGCGATTTCAGTTTTGTGCAAATGCCGCCATCTATCCACGGTTTCTGGTTAGGGAAAGTTTTAATTGTCACAGTGGGTACATGTCCTATGCACTTCCTTATAAACTCACTCATCGAATTGCCGTATAAATCTATATTATTCTCTGAGGCTACCCAGAACATGTCCCAGTCTGTGTGATCAAAGCAAAGTTGAAGCGTGGATTCGGATTAGTCAGACCAGCATTGAATGGCCGTTGTCACGATACATCCTGTTTGAGTTTCTGCCTATAGGAGGGGAGAAGCAAAATTGAGCCGTGTTCAGATTTGCCGAAAGGAGGGCAGGGGAGGTCCTTGTATGGATTGTGGAAGTTAGAGCAGCAGTGATCCAGTGTTTTGCCAGCCCGGGTACTACAATTAATATGCTGCTAGAATTTAGGTAGCCTTGTTCTCAAATTTGCTTTGTTAAAATACCCAGCTACAATAAATGCGTCCTCCAGATACAGTTGAAGTCGGAAGTTTACATACACTTAGGTTGGAGTCATTAAAACTCATTTTTCATCCACTCCACACATTTCTTGTTAACAATCTAGTTTTGGAAAGTCGGTTAGGACATCTACTTCATGCACGACACAAGTCATTTTTCCAACAATTGTTTACAGACAGATTATTTAACTTATAATTCACTGTATCACAATTTCAGTGGGTCAGAAGTTTACATACACTAAGTTGACTGTGCCTTTAAACAGCTTGGAAAATTCTAGAAAATTATGTCATGGCTTTAGAAGCTTCTGATAGGCTAATTTAAATCATTTGAGTCAATTGGAGGTGTACCTGTAGATGTATTTGAAGGCCTACCTTCAAACTCAATGCCTCTTTGCTTGACATCATGGAAAAATCAAAGGAAATCAGCCAAGACCTCAGAAAATAATTGTAGACTCCTGTTTCATCCTTGAGAGCAATTTCCAAACGCCTGAAGATACCACGTTCATCTGTTCAAACAATAGTACGCAAGTATAAACACCATGGGACCACTCAGCCGTCATACCGCTCAGGAAGGAGACGCATTCTGTCTTCTAGAGATGAACGTACTTTGGTGCGAAAAGTGAAAATCAATCCCAGAAAAACAGCAAAGGACCTTGTGAAGATGCTGGAGGAAACAGGTACAAAAGTATCTATATCCACAGTAAAAACGAGTCGTATATCGACCTAACCTGAAAGGCTGATCAGCAAGGAAGAAGCCACTGCTCTAAAACCACCATAAAAAAGCCAGACTACGGTCTGCAACTGCACATGTGGACAGAGATCGTACTTTTTGGGGAAATGTCCTCTGGTCTGATGAAACCAAAATAGAACTGTTTGGCCATACTGACCATCATTATGTTTGGAGGAAAAAGGGGGAGGCTTTCAAGCTGAAGAACACCATCCCAACCGTAATGCATGGGGGTTGCAGCATCATGTTGTGGGGGTGCATTGCTGCAGGAGGATCTGGTGCACTTCACAAAATAGATGGCATCATGAGGAGGTAAAAGTATGTGGATATATTGATATAGCATCTCAAGACATTAGAGATGATTGGACAATGACCCAAGCATACTTCCAAAATTGTGGCAAAATGGCTTAAGGACAACAAAGTCAAGGTATTGGAGTGGCCATCACAAAGCCCTGACCTTAATCCTATAGAAAATTTGTGTGCAGAACTGAAAAAGCGTGTGCGAGCAAGGAAGCCTACAACATGACTCAGTTACACCAGCTCTGTCAGGAGGAATGGGCCAAAATTCACCCAACTTATTGTGGAAGGCTACCTGAAATGTTTGACCCAAGTTAAACAATTGAAAGGCAATGCTACCAAATACTAATTGAGTGTATGTAAACTTCTGACCCACTGCAAATGTGATGAAAGAAATTAAAGCTGAAATAAATAATTCTCTCTAATTCTCTCTACTATTATTCTGACATTTCACATTCTAGTGGTGATCCTAACTGACCTAAGACAGGGAATTTTTACGAGGATTAAATGTCAGGAGTGTGAAAAACAGTTTAAATGTATTTGGCTAAGGTGTATGTAAACTCCAGACTTCAGCTGTATATGACTTCCTGTTTACATAGAGAATATTGGAGTTCCTTGAGGGCTGTCGTGGTATCGGCTTGAGGGGGGATATACATGGCTGTGACAATAACCAACGATAAATATCTCGGTAGATAATACGGACGCCATTTGATTGTGAGGAATTCTAGGTCAGGTGAACAGAAGTACTTGAGTTCCTGTATTTTGTTACAATTTCACCATGAGTGACCCTCTCTGTCTGTGCCATCTTGCTTTTTATTTTATTTTATTTTTTAAATCTACGAATAATTACAAAGACCACATGGTTTGGTTTTTGCTCTGACATGCACTGTCAACTGTGGGACCATATATAGACAGTCGTGTGCCTTTCCAAATCATGTCCAAACAATTGAATTTACCACAGGTGGACTCCAATCAAGAAGTTGAAACATCTCAAGGATGATCAATGTAAACATGATGGACCCGAGCTCAGCTCTAAGCAAAACATGGGCTATGGGCTAGGCTACAAATAGCAGGCCATACACTTAATGTGTGTGCGACTATGACTTGAAAATGTCACAAAATAATTCAATGTTTTTCTTCTTGCCTGAAGCTGGGCATCATTCACAAGTGATCATATATAATTCACAAGTGGTAGGCTAATATTGTCACCCATCAGAATATTATTGATTTCATCTTGTCTTTACATACACTAAATAATATGTGGGAAATGTGTATTTATTTAGAATGGACAATTCTCATGCACCTGTCTCGAAGCAGGGGGAAAAAATACATGTCATCTATGCACTTAAATAGCGAATGGGGGACACTTTTCCCATGGTTCATTTTCATGCCAGTCAGGTAGGCTATACTCCTGTTGTAAAGTGAAGCAATGCGCTTAATATTAGGAGCAGCATCAGAGCTTGGAGAAGCCCAATTACCTATTTGACTGCCGTCATTACCCGTGTCCGCTAGGGTGGCGGTAATACAGTCACCGTAACAGCCCTAAGCGCAGCTCATATTAAGAAATCCAGACTCATAATCCATGCCCTTTTGATTGGATTTGTCAGAAAAACAGAGACAGTGTGAACCAGACAGATCATTTGGGGATATTCTCCGTGCTGAATGACACACTGTATCTGTCTGATGATAATAATAATAATAATATATGCCATTTAGCAGACGCTTTTATCCAAAGCGACTTACAGTCATGTGTGCATACATTCTACGTATGGGTGGTCCCGGGAATCAAACCCACTACCCTGGCATTACAAGTGCCATGCTCTACCAACTGAGCTACAGAAGATGATATGATGGTCATGATGATGACCCATTGTATCTGATGACAATTTTGGAAAGGTCTAAGAAATTAAGAATTGAGAAATTGTGTAGAATTGTTTGGTTGATTTATGGAATCTGATGGAATTATATGGAAATTGAGTGAATAACATGCATCACACATCAGTATATGGCAACATAGATCATTTGGAAGGAAATTAAGTGTATGTTGACATAATACTGTAGATTCATGAATTTCAGGCTGTCTAATGCATATTTGAATAAGAATGCACTAGGTTAATTGTATAGCACTGTAAAACTCCAATTCTGGATTTGATCTCAATCCTGGTCCAGAGAATTTGTCCATTTAAATTGATGTGCCCTAGGCCAGTATTGAACATTGCAGCATTATATTATTTTATTAGTTCTAATAAAGTTAGATGGATTTTATTTAGGCACAACCACCTATTGTGTCACGTTTTATTCCCCTGGCAGTGTTGATGCTTTACTCTCAGGGGCCACTGTGATTGACAGCTGTGAAGCTGACTCTGCCTGCTTCACTCAAGCGCTCCCCGGCGTCAGCCATCTTGCCTGCCCTAGACCGATTGCGGAAGTAACGTTAGAAACTGTACTTTGTGCAGGTTCAGGTTTCCGCCTGTGGACGGTTTGCAATATCCTCCAGCCGACACAGACAGCTATCGATTAACAGAAAACATTTGTGATTACCAGAAGCACACGAGATGGCAGGACGATTACCGGCGTGTGTTGTCGACTGCGGTACAGGGTAAGCTATTCAAACTAGACCGCCTTGCAGACAGCGCACCGAGATTTTGGGTGTCACCGACTCGGAGCCCATCGCTGTCAGCAACTGGGTGTGTGTGCTAGCTATAGCTTGCTAATACATTGCATCAATGTAACCTTGGGCCATTTATTACAAAACGAACGATTTTTATTAGGCTGTTATTGTACTGCTGTTTAACATACATGCTGTATTCACTAGATGGCCTGCTATTTGCTTTCATCATCACAAAATGTTTTCTTCCTGTTGGAAAGGCATTTTCAATACAACATATCCAACCAATCTGTTCTTCATTACTGGGGATCTAATATATTGCATTTCGGAAATACTTTGAATGGACAGTATAAAGGGTCTTCCGTGTTTATTGTAAAGTTTAATTTTGTGTCGTTAATGGTATTCCTTTCATAAGTAATTGTACAGTGCTTGCTTACGAGTGATGCCCGGCTTTGAGCATGCGCAGAGCGACTTCCTACATTGTCGACTTCCTCATTCAGGGTTTTTAGTCCATATATGGTCGTTTTCGGCAACTGAACATGTTTTTTTTATTAGCATACTTCTCTAATTTCCTAAATTGAGCCGTACCTTTACCATCTCAAATGATACATTAATCATTTTCTGAATAACAAAGACTGGTTTGTATTCAATAGAAAAGTTCGAGGATTCTCATTTGCGTGACCTCACAGTTCTACAGCAGTTTGTTTTGATTCGGCATACTTCTGCTTCATGCCCATCCTTTTTATCATCTGTAAATATTGTAAATGCCAATATGCTGATTGCACGTCCCAAGATCTATTTTAAGCCAGTGAATTAATAACATTTGGACCTAAACTAATCCCTCATTATTGAGCTGTGCAATACACCACATCATTCTAGTTGCCTGCAATAATGTGAACAACCGATTCAGTTCAGTATCAGGATATTATTTTTGACGATATACGATATATAACGATATATCGTTTTGACATGATCGCAATATTATTTTTTGCGCTAGTCAACTATACCTGCACCAAAACTCCAGTATTTTCCTTTCATAGCTTGTTCTCCGTCTTCTTTTTAAATTGGGTGCCAATTTGATTTCAGCCCTTTTATTTACATGACTGATCAAAACTTGTTTTCTCATGGCTCTCTCTTGTCCCTCTGCAACAAACATTTGGTGAGCGATATGTTTGGAACATCGAATCGCAATAAATCCACAGTATCGAGTCGCAATGCATATAGAATCGTGAGAATCACAATACATATCATATTGGTACCTAAGTATCTTGATAATATATTTTCGGCTTCCCAGCCCTAATTGTTACTCTTACTTGCTGTCTATTAATGCACAGATTGTAATCTAAGGAGCGATATCTAATGTAGGCATTTGATATAGCCGAGACCTAGATTTATGTTTAATACTATAGTTGGGGTTATTGCCTAACTAAATATGCTACGTTGTTTGCAATTCCAAAAGAATTTGAATTCTTCACTCTGCATGTTTCCTTACATACCTCTCCACTTATCTTCCCCGCTCCCTTTGGGCTATTAGTTAGGTTAGTGCATCTGGCCCACACTGGGAGGGAGGACTGGAAAACCACAGCTGAGGATGGAGAATGAGGCTAACTCCTTTGTAGAGCAGATGTTTGAAACTGCTATAAAAGCCAAGTTGCTAAAGTACCAGGCCAGCAGAAGTCTGGTTGAGTAGGCTACACCACCACACAGCTCATGAGTCACGCTCACGACAGCCAAAATATTTGAACTGAACTCTACATCCTCTTACCTCAAGCACAAGTGGGCCGCTATTCTTAGAACTCAACAGTGAAATGGAGCAGCAGTTATTGTACTGCTTATTCACTTCTCTATAACAGTTTTGTTGGGAGATCTGTGAAGAGCCACTGTTTTATGTAGGCTACTGTATGTTTTTTTCTTTTGTAGGGGGTCAGTTTTGGTCGAAACAAATGTTTCAAATGCAGGTGTTACAGGCCAGGCTTGCAGCTAAGTGTAGTACCTGGGGCTATGGTGGAGTCGAAATTTGCTTATCATGCTCAGCAAACAGTTTTGATTTTACACAGTAAGGCCATTATCATTATTCAAACTTGGCCTATACCAGGCCATGATTCACATTGTAGTCTTTATCAAACACAGCAATAAGGTAGCCTAGCTTACATTTCAGGCCTTGCCTTAGGCCTAATGCCCAATCCCAAATCAACCTCTATTCCCTACTCTCCATTTTAGGCACTTGCAGAGACCTATTTCTAAGAATACTGAATGGATGTTGCCTAAGCATTGTCATATTTTGTAGGCTATACTTATCTGATCCTCTCAGTGAGGAGGGGCTTGAGGATCGATTTGTATTGGAGCACTCCTGTGGTTATGTCCACTGCTAAGAGTGTAGTGAAACAAGCTTGTTGAAGCAGGTAGCTGCCCCAGACAAGCTAGGACTGTTCTGTGGAATGAAGCCCCAAGCCTATTTTTTTTTGTGTGTCTTCCACGTGCAGCTACTAAAATGTTAATCCTTACCAGCTCTGTTATTCCTCACTCATTGGGTAGGCCTTTTTATATTTACAATACGGTTAAAATAGGACTTAAAAGCAACTAGGCTTATTTTCTATAGGCTAACCTACTGCACTGAAACGATGGTATTGAAAAGCATCTCAGGCAATGTGTCTTATATCCTTATGGTAGTAGCTTATGTTTCAACTACGATGAGCTCTCTTGGGCTGAGATTTCTAGGCTACCCATTTACAGTAAACACAAACTTAACTGTTGTATGCAGCTTATCGTTCTGCGATAAGGCTTTAGCCGTGTGTAAGTGAACCTTATTTGCGACACTTCTGGCACTCTGACCAGTTGTAGGATGATGCTATGCTAAGATTTCTACTCAAAGTGGTGGATTTGGGGAAATGTATGAATAGCCCCTTAGATTCCAAATGCCCTTTTACACTCTTCCTATTGAAGGGTAGGCTATTCAGAGTTGAGCTGCGGTTGTTGGCACTATACTGAGCCGTGGAAGAACAGGGGTTTTATTGATAAAAATCACAGAAGCTGGGCCTAACCAAAATATAGGCTATGCCTGCTAATCAATTTGTATTATTTTCTCCTTTTACAAAGTGTCACCCATACAAAAAAATGTGATCATGTGAAGTTCAATCTAATGGTGTGCCTTCTCTCTTTCAGATACACTAAGCTGGGGTATGCAGGGAACACAGAGCCACAGTTCATTGTTCCGTCATGTGGGTATATGTTTCCATTCACCTCACATTGAGGATAGGCTAACTGTTGCCTAGACAAAAGTAATTTTAATAAGCAGAGCCCTAACACGGTTTCAAAGAGTCCAGGTTATGATCTGATATCGTTGATGCCGAAAGTATTTTCAGGCCTGTTTTTCTATTTTAGAGCTCTTTGGGGCAATGCTTTGGAAATACAAGGCTGGATAGTTAACAGTGACTGTAGGTCACTCTTGCACTTGGTGTTTGACTGGATTTGTGTCTTAAGCCCTTTCATCAAACACGGCCTTAGTCTAATTGATTCTCTCTGTCTCTGTGTGTGTTTCTTTCTTCCTCCATCCGTCTCTCATCCCTACCAGGTATTGCAATCAAAGAGTCAGCCAAGGTTGGATCAAGGACGGTCAAGGGGGTGGACGACCTGGACTTCTTCATCGGAGATGAAGGGATAGACAAGCCCAATTATGCCACAAAGGTACCAAACCCATGACTCAAAAAGGCTACAGGGCCACCCAATACAGTATATTAAAACTCACATATACCACAAGCAAACCTGTCCAATGCCAAACATGACAGCCCTGAAGAGCCATTTGTATGTGACCAATACAAAGTACAAACCTACCAATTGAACATGACAAATGGCCTACAAGTTGTCATGTGAACTTGCATACTGTGCATTTCAAAGATACCTATTCCAAGGAAATACGGAAACCAGTAAACTGCACCAGAGAGGTGTCTGTCAACGGCCAGTCACTCTCATTTCACATGACTATTTGTCACTACGCGATGCACTCAATGTTTGTTAGTGCACATTATGTGCTACTAGGCCATGCAGGCCTACTCATTATGGTCTTGTACTTGATGTGTCATTCAACCATGCACTAAAATGTATGTTGGTGTACTTAGTCGCAAAGTAATTTTCAAGCCAAAAGTGTATTAAGGCTACTTTCATAGTTAGAACCTTCACAGGAGCATCGTTAAATCTCTGAGCTGTTTTCAAAAAGCATCGTTACCAACGTAGCACTTGAAAATGCTTGTTATTTACTGATTACCTCAGACCTCTCGTAGAACAGCTACGTGCGTCATTGTATGTGTTTTTTCCTCCTACGGAGTCACTTTATACACAGATGAGATCCACTAAACATAGAATCAAAATGTTTATTTGTCTCTCTGTGACCACTGGTAGCTTCACAAAGAAGTGAACTATGAGTACAAAGTTGCCAATGTCTTCGAAATTGTTACGAACAAGAGAAGGATGAAAATATGTTTCAAATGAAAACCGAGATGACTGCATTAAAATATAAATATACTACATTATAGGATACATACGGATGTGTAATTCATTAATATTCAAATCAATTTCATGTTCATTCAATTGAGTTATATTTTGTTAATTGTAGGCTACTGTTTAATTTTGCTTCAACACGTGGGCAGTAGTGTGCCAAATCTTGATTTTAGTGCATTATTGTAGGGTAAGCAATTAGAATAACCCACCTCAATATTTGCAGGCAGGGATTATATGTTTTTCGGAGCTGATCCGTCATCAGTATTGTGGAATAATTTGAATGTTAAGGTAAGATTTTAATGGAGAAAGCTGATCCGAGAACACCGATGTCTTTTGATCGTATCAGTATCGACACATACCTCAAACCGGGCCCTGTATGTTTGCCAGTGTCATTGACCTTTGACCTCTCGCCCACAGTGGCCCATCCGTCATGGCATTGTCGAGGACTGGGACCTGATGGAGAGGTTCATGGAACAGGTGATCTTCAAGTACCTGAGGGCGGAGCCTGAGGACCACTACTTTCTGTTGGTAAGAGGACCATGGTCCAAATGGGACATTTACAGGATAGAAAGACACCATACCAATGGATAGAGGGCACACTTGTCAAAGAGGGTGGGCTCTCTTTACAACCTGGTGGGTGAAATGAAAACCAATGGGTCTGCGGAACTGGAGGTCCTGAGTTGTGTACCCCTGGATTAACAGTGCTGTCATGAATGCCAGTACACTTGAGGAAGTAGGACTATATCAGCACTGTGAGCCAAGTGAAATAGAACACCCAGTGAAGGGAACTAAAACGAAATGGTTATAACAGTGGGCTAAAAACCTTGGGTCTTTCTGGGGCATACATCTATACATCTATTAATAGGGTTGGCAACACTTCCAGGTTTACAAGCTCCCTATCTGGAGGTTTCTTGGACGGTCTGATGTAAGTTGTTACTCTGATCTTAAAAGCGCGTCTCAGGAGAATAAAAATATACTTTTTTTTTTTTTTCAATTTTAAGCTGCTGATAAATTAATGTAGTGGGAACACTAAGGCTGTTGTAATACATTGTAACTAAAACCTTTTCTGTAGGTACATAGCATAGACTTTTACCTGTAATTGAGGGTGATGTGGTTGTTAATAAATCTGATGCTGGTTGGATTAGTGTGTCTGTGTTGAAGTCTAACTCCCAGTACTGTGGTGTCCTCTTGCAGACAGAGCCTCCTCTGAACACACCAGAGAACCGAGAGTATACAGCAGAGATCATGTTTGAGTCCTTCAACGTCCCAGGGCTCTACATTGCAGTGCAGGTATGGCTTCATCATCCCTGGGAACACTATATCTATCAGAAACAAACACTTGCACACACACACAGCCTTTATGCGTTTATGTAAAACACAGACTTCCTCACTGCCACTACGCAGACTTCCTCACTGCCACTACGCAGACTTCCTCACTGCCACTGCGCAGACTTCCTCACTGCCACTACGCAGACTTCCTCACTGCCACTACGCAGACTTCCTCACTGCCACTACGCAGACTTCCTCACTGCCACTACGCAGACTTCCTCACTGCCACTACGCAGACTTCCTCACTGCCACTACGCAGACTTCCTCACTGCCACTACGCAGACTTCCTCACTGCCACTACGCAGACTTCCTCACTGCCACTACGCAGACTTCCTCACTGCCACTGCCCCCTGCTGTTTAATGTTGTGTTTAAATAATGTGGTCAATGACATCATGGACACCCTCAGCGTTGTTTTACTGTTGTTGTTTTACAATGGCGTCATATTGACCTTGTGCTCTCTATACCCAAGGCTGTCCTGGCGCTGGCTGCCTCCTGGACATCCAGACAGGTGGGGGAGAGGACACTGACGGGGACGGTCATCGACAGCGGAGACGGAGTCACCCATGTTATCCCTGTGGTGAGTGACAAACACACCTGATCTGAGGAAAGCCTTATCACGTCTGACAGGAAAGACTGATTTATTACACACATTCACTCATGTGCACACGCTATACAATCTCTCTCTCACACACACACACACACACACACACACACACACACACACACACACACACACACACACACACACACACACACACACACACACACACACACACACACAGTGTTTCTCAAAATGCATACTACTGTGCTCACGGGAGGCTCGGAGTACAAGTCCAAATTAAAGTATGCGAAACGGAGCATGGAGGGCACTTCTCAAATGCGTACTCCGTTTGAACATATTTTGAAGCATGCATAGATGCAAGCCTCAACGGATAGTATGCAAAGAAATATGACGCAACCACATAAAAAAAATTATGCAAAATTTCTTGAAATCAATTTCGGCCATTATTTGAGTTTAGGCGAGAGAAAATACAAGGAGAGAAATGTTGCCTAATTCACATCTCATATGTTGCTTGACTACAATTTTTTTTTATCTTGATACGTTAATAAATAAATACTGTGTTAATTTTGGCATGTTTATCTGCCTACGTACCATAGATCACAAGCCCATAATAAGTCAAATGGGCTAGCTACTAGTACTGTTAGCCATGAAGAATTTAACCTCTGGCTAGCTATCTTGCATAATATTACTTTTCTGTCATTTTTGCTAGTTAAACTATCTTGTTACCTACATTATTACGATTCATATAAAGTGCATTCTGAAAGTATTCAGAACCCCTTGACTTTTTTCACATACAAATACAGCCTTATTCTAAAATTGATTTAAATATTATTTTCCCTCATCAATCTACACACAATACCCCATAATGACAAAGTATAAACAGGTTTTTAGAAATCTGTCTGGGCTACTCAGACATTCAGAGACTTGTCCCGAAGCCACTCCTGTGTTGTCTTGGCTGTGTGCTTAGTCTCTGAGGTTCTGAGCGCTCTGAAGCAGGTTTTCATCAAGGATATCTCTGTACTCTGCTCTCTTCATCTTTCCCTCGATCCTGACTAGTCTTCCAGTCCCTGCTGTTGAAAAACATCCCCACAGCATGATGATGCTGCCACCATGCTTCACCGTAGGGATGTTGCTATGTTTCCTCTAGACGTGACGCTTGGAATTTAGGCCAAAGAGTTGAATCTAGGCTTCATCAGACCAGAGAATCTTGTTTCTCATGGTCTAACAGTCCTTTAGGTGCCTTTTGGCAAACTCCAAGCGGGCTGTCATGTGCCTTTTTACTGAGTAGTGGCTTCCGTCTGGCCACTCTACCATAAAGGCCTGATTGGTGGAGTGCTGCAGAGATGGTTGTCCTTCTGGAAGGTTCGCCCATCTCCAAGGTGGATCTCTGTCAGAGTGACCATCGGGTTCTTGGTCACCTTCCTGATCAAGGCCCTTCTCCCGATTGCTCAGTTTGGCTGGGTGGCCAGCTCTAGGAAGAGTCTTGGTGGTTCCAAACTTCTTCCATTTTTTTGAATGATGGTGTCCACTGTGTTCTTGGGGACCTTCAATGCAGCAAAAAAAATGTTGTACACTTCCCCAGATCTATGCCTTGACATAATCCTGTCTCGGAGCGCTACGGTCAATTCCTTCGACCACATGGCTTGGTTTTTGCTCTGACATGCACTCCAACCAAGTTGTAGAAACATTGACATTTTGAGTCTCATAGCAAAGGGAATACTGAATACTTATGTAAATAAGGTATTTCTGTTTTTTTATATTTTAATTTCTAAAAACCTGTTTTCGCGTTGTCATTATAGGGTATTGTGTTTAGGATTTTTCTCAAATGTAATCAATATTTGAGTAAGGCTCTACCGTAACAAAATGTGGAAAAGGGGAAGGGGTCTAAATACTTTCTGAATGCACTGTATCTAGCTGATAATTATCAAGTAAAACACTTGCTTTGTGTATATCTTGGAAGAAGGCTCAGTGAATGGGGAGATGAAGTGTGAGGTAATACAGTAGGGGGAGTGTGTGCTTCATATTGTTTTATGCATTCTCTACACTCATCCTCACAAGAATGTACTCAAGAGAACGTGGTCGAGAGAATGCACTCTGAGCATGAGTGTGGAGTCACGGTAGTATGCATATTGAGAAACACTCAGAGAGTATAAGGATTTTTTTTTAAACAGAGACTGATGTACAACCTGAACTTGTCCAATAGGAACACCGATTGTTGTGTTCCATTGCTAAATGTTTTTCTACTGCATGTCATACTGAACACAAACATGGTCCCAGCGAAAGGCTCCCTCGGCCAGACCCCTGATCCTGCATGTGTCTCAATACTTCTCAGTGGCCTCCTTTGCCTGTTTCCTTCCCCGTTACTAAAGAAATCTATACTGAACAAAAATATAAACGCAACAATTTCAACGATTTTAACTGAGTTACAGTTCATATAAGAAAATGAGTAAATGTAAATAAATTCATTAGGAGCTAATCTATGAATTTGACATGACCGGGGAGGGGCGCAGTCATGGGTGGGCCTTGGAGGGCATAGGCCCACCCACTGGGGTGCCAGGCCCAGCCAATCAGAATTAGTTTTTTCCCAACAAATGGTCTTTATTACAGACAGATACTCCTCAGTTTCATCAGCTGTCTGGGTGGCTGGTCTCAGACGATCCCGCAGGATAAGAAGCCGCATGTGGAGGTCCTGGGGAAGGTCCTGGGCTGGCGTTGTTTTTGAGGCCAGTTTAACGTACTGCCAAATTCTCTAAAATGACATTGGAGACTGCTTATGGTAGAGAAATGAACATTCAATTATCTGGCAACAGCTCTGGTGGACATTCCTGCAGTCGGCATGCCAATTGCACACTACCTCAACTTGAGACATCTCTGGCATTAATTCTGTGACAAAACTGCACATTTTAGTGCCCATTTTATTGTCCCAAGCACAATGTGCACCTGTGTTATGATCATGCCATTTAATCAGTTTCTTGACATGCCACACCTGTCAGATGGATGGATTGTCTTGGCAAAGGAGTAATTACAGGGATATAAACAAATTTGTGCACTAAATGTGAGAGAAATAAGCTTTGTGCGTAAGGAACATTTCTGGGATCTTTTATTTCAGCTCATGAAACATGGGACCAACACTTTACATGTTGTGTTTATTTTTGTTCAGTATTTTCTCTTATCCATTTCTTTTCAATCAGTGCAGATGAAGGCAACTATCAAAGTAGGCAACTATGCTTTTGACACACAGACTTAGATACAGGAGCAATTGCCTGGCAAGTAAATATATTGCAAGAGGACACGTTGTGTGGACAGTGGAGATTAAGTCAGCATCTTGTAGGATGTACAAGCCACTGCTTAACATACAGAAAGTCAGCCAAACATAATTCAGGATGTGAGCATCTATGATAGAAAAATATGCCTTCAATGTTGCTAAAAGAATAGTCAGTTACTGAGCCGAACTATACTGGGCTTGGCTTGACTACACATCCCACCATAGTTGCTGGAAAGGACAATGTGAAAAGAAAATATCCAGGCCAGCACAGTACGGTTTAGTTCAGCACAATGGTGTAAATCTGGCATGAGCGTTATTTAAACACGCGCATCGACTTTGACCTATTTATTCTTATATGCTGTGATGTCACCTCACCCTAGACATTGTGAGCTCTGAACCATCTTTCTTTTTTGTGTTGCTGTAGGCTGAGGGCTACGTCATCGGCAGCTGTATAAAGCACATCCCCATCGCGGGTCGTGACATCACCTACTTCACCCAGCAGCTTCTGAGGGAGCGGGAGGTGGGCATCCCCCCAGAGCAGTCCCTGGAAACGGCCAAGGCAGTCAAGGTAGGTCACAGTGAACTATGTTTCCCGTCAACCACTACTCCACTCACCAACCACTGTGGTGCATAGTACAGTCAAGGAGCCAATCCTAGACCAAATTCTCAACCGTATCCCTGGTTCTCTGAGGCAAGGTTTTCCAGAATGTTGATTTTAAATTGAAACTATCCTGTGTTGCCTAAGGGCATTTTCACACAGGAATAACGTACTCTGTTGCGGTTCCCTAAGCCATGTTGTGAGAATTCAACAAAATATCTTCTGCTTTCACAAGAACTGTTTTGGGGTGCGATTTACAAGGTGAAGTCTACATTGCAGTAGCATACTAGCTTGGCTTGATAACAACAGTCAGACAGTTCCTCATAACTCGCGCTACTGCATCAGAACACTTGTCACTCTGGTCCTGGGTCCTGGACCGACCACTTTGGCAAAAGTCCCACTGTTTTGTCTTTCTCCAACAACTTGTCTACCGCTCTCATTATTGTGCAGCACTTTCATTCAATGAAGGTATGCGCCCCAACAGCATTCCTCTACCACCACTCACCCAGTTCAGATTTTGTCACTGTTTGCATTGGAAGTTGACTGAGTATTTGAACATTGCTAACACAACTCTGATTTTTTTCCCCCTGAAATATAAATGAAGAAATAAATGAACCAAGATGTCTACAATTGGAAATGTGTAATTCTGACCGTGTCTGTAGTTTGACTATAACACTAGGTGGCGCCAATGTTCTACCCTGTAAGTTTAATACCTCCTGCTAAGAACATCACTTGATGTTCAGTCTTCTCTTTTGTAAGGTAGTTTGAAATGTGGGACACAGATGCAATTCTGTTTTTGATTGTTTAAGTTTACACTTCAAGATGGACGACTTGACTCCCCAGGTGGTTCAAAGGGTGTGACACTCCCCAGGTGGTTCAAAGGGTGTGACACTCCCCAGGTGGTTCAAAGGGTGTGTGGTGTTCCCATTAACCCCAAGCTTGTAAATTGCCCCTTGTTTTCACCAGAATCAATTGGGATTCACCTCCCTTCCCTTCTTGATCCAAAGCAGTACATTTTTATTGAAAGGCTCACCTAAATCCTTTTTCGGGCGTACTGTTGAAGGTCATTGTTTTTCAACCCGAGGCAAACACACTCTTTTCATCCCACAGACTTGATCACTGACTGCAATTGGTAGCTTGATTTGTACGCTATGTTCTTGCTCTTAAAAAATAGCTGTCCAATCATTTGCATTTGTCTCTACCAAAATCTGTGTTTTGTAGAATTGTTTTTAGTGGAGTCCTGTGTTGTTGGAAAGTCTTAAAATAATTTAGAATGTAATTAGGGCCAAAATCATGGTCAAAACAGGGACGGAATCATGCAGGTACTAGTGTTGAGCAAATTAATGGTTTTGGTTCGATTACATGTTTTAAAACATTAAATGCACTATGCATTATGTGGGTTGAATGCTGTAACAACACAGAATACAGCAATACACCATGATGGTAGTGACTTCATTACCGCGTATCACAAGTAATCACTATTTTAGTAGTTCTTCAAAGAAAACAAGACATACTTTTATGACTGCTGAATACCAGCTATCAATCACTTAGATCAGGTATTTTCAGGCGACGCTTTCGATCCCTCTCGATTGTACATTTTCTGTCTATTCTCTCCCTTTCTGTGTCTGCCCTAAACTAACGTAGCACGTGTAAAAGACACCCAGACCAGACAAGTAGGTGCACAATTGATTTTGGTCATTGTAAGTAAATTACCACGTTTTCTGCACTAACAATGTAGAATATTGGCCTGTTGGAAACTACAACTCCCTACTACATCGCCCATTTCGGGCTTGATCTGATTTCTCTCTAGAGATACTGTGGAATGAATTTCTTCCTGAGTTGTATTGCTCACCAAGATCAAAGACCTTTAAACATGTGTACTAAAACAAAAGAAATGGAAATAAATTACTATTGAACTGACCCTACAGAATGTAACGTACAGTATGTAACCAGTTACACTGTACTTCAGCATCCACTCACGCATTGTCCTCCACACATTGCTCCCGAATTGCGCAGCGGTCTAAGGCATTGCATCTCAGTGCAAGAGGCGTCACTAGAGTCTCTAGTTTGTATCACATCCAGCCGAGATTGGGAGTCCCATAAGGCGGCGCACAATTGGCCCAGCATCGACCGGGTTTTGCCGGGGTAGGCCGTCATTGTAAATAAGAATTTGTTCTCAACTGACTACGCCTAGGTTAAATAAAAAATACATGTATTTTTCCACCAGGAGCGTTTCAGCTACGTGTGCCCTGACCTAGTGAAAGAGTTCAACAAGTACGACACGGATGGCTCCAAGTGGATCAAGCAGTACACTGGAATTAACAACATCAGCAAGAAGGAGTTCACTGTCGACGTGGGCTACGAACGCTTCCTTGGCCCTGAGATATTCTTCCACCCAGAGGTAAGCAGTCATCACTATGCTGTTAAAAACTGCTTCATAGCAAGAGGTTAGCGCTATGCTAATTAGACTAGCATACCATGAGTGTGAAATGTTCTCTTCAGTGTCATTGAACATTAGCATAATGTTAACTCTGACCTCTAGGTCCTAGGTTACAGTAGCTAAACATTTGTGGTAAGACCATCATAAGTAGAATAATCCTACATCAGGGATCATCAGCTAGATTCAGCCGCAGGTCGATTTCTTCTTGAGCAGATGGTATGCGGCCGGAACATAATTACAAATAATTTGTAGACTGCAAATTGACTGCATGAAGCCCAAACAGATAAAATATTTGACAAAAAAAAATCATAATTTAATTAAAACCTGGCTTACATTTGTATACGATCACATGTACTCTTACCTGCAAAAAAAGTAAACGAGGGATACAGGGTGTGGTTCCTGAGTTAATTAAGCAGTTCACATCCCATCATGCTTAGGGTCATGTTTAAAAATGTTGAGCAGGCCATTATTTTGGCTACCATGGCTATGTTCCCATAGGATGACAATGTCCCACATCCACAACACACTAATGATCACTGAATGGTTTGATGAGCATGAAAACAATGTAAACCATATGGCATGACAGTCTCAGTCACCAGATCTCAACCCAATTGCTCACTAATGGAAGATTCTGGGGTGGCGCATGAGACAGTGTTTTCCACCATCAACAAAACACCAAATGGTAGAATTCCCCGTCGAAGAATTGTCTCATCCCTTGTAACGGTTTTGACTTGAGGTTATTATTTATAGGGGTGCCAGGTAGGTTGTGCCTACCAGAGAAAACATTGGTTTCTCCTTTTAGTTTGGGTGGGAATGAGTCCCATCTGGTCCGTCAAGTCTACACCAATACAAAGGACGTATGTAAAAGTCAGGAGGGAAATAAACTTTTCATAAACCCTTAAAACATTGAAAAGAACTTCAAAAACAACTATATTCTGTTGCGTGGGTTGTATTAGCAACAACAATGATTACACACACACATATAATAATATCACAATGAGTTCTGGTTCCTCCAGAAATGTCCTGTACCTCGGGCCTAAAAAGAGTCCAGCCCGGTAAAGGAGTTCAGTGAACTCAAGTGACTTTTGTCACGCGATGTTTGTCCGTTCATTCCGTGTAGCGTAAACCCAGTATTAAACATACAATCAATATAACAATTACTTTACCACAGAACCTTAAAGCGGATCAACTCTTAATTAAGTCCTCAACTACCACTAACTACACAAATCACAGTATACATCACATCCAAACAAATGAAATACCGTATACAAAAAGGTGGTAGTCAGTCGGTCAGTCAGACAATCCAATCCGCCAATAGATCTCCAGCGGAGAAAGGCCACGAAGAACGGAGAGGTGTAGTCCAGGGACGCAAAGAGTGGATCCGATCCTGGGTAAACTCTCTTAAGCTACAAAACACACGTTTAACGGCAACAAAACAAACGGAATCGAGAAGCTTCGGAACTGAGGGTTGAACACATCCTCATGCACGTCTCCATCACAACCCCCCTTTCGTGCAGCTGATGCTGGCTATTTAATTGGGAATTAAAGGGAAAGCGCCCTATTGGAAGGAGCTGCACTGAGACGGTTCAGAAAAATTCAGGGCCGTCACACACCCCCTCCCTGGAAAAAGCCGACCATTGCCCTGGAAGGCACATCTTGGTCGGGAAACCGAGAAAGGTCTCCTCATCACTTTCCTCTACAAAAATATTCATTACTTTTTGGAGCTCACGCTCCTCAGCTGAGGAGTCACAGGCCTTAAGGTGCGAGACTTCTGGGTCTGGGAATCCGAGAAAAGTATCCTCACTATCCTCTTCAAAGATATCCAGGACCTTGCGGCGCTCAATCGCCTCCATTCCTCAGCCGAGGGGTAACAGGCCTTAAGGCGTGAGACATGGACGATGCGCATATCTTCACCTGTGTCCTCTTTCACCACTCGGTAGTTCAAAGGGCCCATCTGCTCCACAATCCTATATGGTCCTTGCCATTTAGGAGCGAGCTTGGCCGAGAAGAATTGTTCAGCTTTCGAGTAAGGATGAGAGCGAAGCCACACCCGATCACGAAGCTGGAACTGCATGTCTCGTCTGTTCTTATCATAATTTCTCTTCTGCTTGAGTCGAGCCTGGATCATGTTCTTTGAGACAAGAGCTCTCAAGTCATGGAGATGGCCTACCTGGTCATAGCAAGCAGCGTCTGGAGTAAGCTGCTGGGGCTGTAGCACCATATCCAAGGGTCCTCGGAGAGGACGACTTAGGTTCAGCTCTGCAGGTGTGACTCCAGTGGACTCTTGCACAGCAGAATTCAGGGCAAATCGAAACTCGTGAAGGTGCTTGTCCCAGTGTTTGTGCTGGGTCCCTACATAGGAAGCAATCATTGTCTTCAAGGTTCGATTTACTCTCTCAGTGAGATTGGTCTGTGGGTGATAGGCCGTGGTCAACTTCTGCCTCAGGTTCCATCTTTGGCAGGTCTCCTCAAAGAGATCAGAGACAAATTGGGAACCTCGATCAGACAGGATGTAATCAGGCACTCCCCAGCGAGTCAGGATCTCTTTCGTAAGGATGTTAGAGACGGTCCTTGCTGTGGCCTGACGCAGGGAAAAGAGTTCCACCCACTTTGAATAGTAATCAACAAAAACAAGTATGTACACATTCTGATTGGAGCTTCTAGGAAATGGACCCATCAAATCCACTCCTAACATTTCCCAAGGTCGGGTAACCACCGTTTGCTGCAACTTGCCAGCAGGCTTTCTACCTTCTGGTTTGTACATTTGACAAACCTGACAGTTTTGGATGTGTGACTTCACATCCATGCTCAGATGTGGCCAGTACAGTAACGCTTGCAACCGCTTGTAGGTTTTGAACCTGCCCAAATGACCAGCTAATGGGTCTTCATGGAAATGTTGAAGCAGTTGTAGGCGTAGAGTGTCCGGTATGTACATTTGGTAGAGTGTTCTGTGAGGTAGTTGTACGACTCGGTAGACTTTATCTTCAATGATGGTCAGCTTTGTGGTAGGATTGACCATCTTTTCTCCATCTTCCAGGATAGTCTGGTACAAAGCCTGTACTTCTGGATCATCCTGTTGAGCTTTCCATATGGCCTCATCAGAGATGGGAAAGTCCGTTTTGGGCGAGTCTCGACTGCTTGACAGGACAGTAGCACATGTAAGATCAGGGCCACTGTTATCACAAGTAGGAGCTCTGGACAAGGCATCTGGAACAGTGTTGTATTTTCCTTTCCTGTATTCCACTGCAAATGTGAACTCTTGCAACCGTAGAGCCCATCTTATGAGTCTGGTGCTTGGTTTGTTGGTCTTGAACACCCACACAAGGGAGGAATGGTCAGTGACCACAGTGAAGTGTCTTCCCTCCAAGTAGTACCTCCACTTTTCCAAAGCCCAGACCACTGCAAGGCACTCTTGCTCTGTTGTGGAGTAGTTCCGTTCTGCTCCATTCAATGTCCGACTGGCGAACGCTAGCACTTCTTCAGTGCCAAGTCCAGTCTGTTGGACTAGGACAGCACCAAGTCCAACATCACTTGCATCAGTGTAAACAACAAAAGGGCAATCAAAGTTGGGATGACCTAAAATGGGAGGTGTGACGAGATGTCGTTTCAGGGTTTCAAAGGAAGTCTGGCACTCTGCCGTCCATTGGAATTTAGCTCCTTTTCGCTTCATCGCGTTGAGGGGTTCTGCCACCTGGGAGAAGTTCGACACAAACCGATGGTACCATCCAGCCATACCAAGGAACCGTTGAAGGGCCTTGAGTGTGGTTGGCACAGGGAAGTCTTGTACAGCCTTTGTCTTTTCAGGATCCACATGAATGCCGTCGAAAGACACAATATGGCCAAGGAACTTCAGGGAGGTTTGGCAGAAGTTGCTCTTCTTCATATTTAAGGTCAGACCAGCTTCTCTTAGCTTGTCCAACACTGCTTGAAGATCTTGAAAGTGTCTTTCTCTGTTCTGAGAGTAGATAATTATATCGTCCAGGTAGACGAAACAGATCTTCCCTTTGAGCTCACCTAACGCAATCTCCATGAGTCTTTGGAAAGTGGCAGGGGCATTCTTTAATCCAAAGGGCATCACCTTAAAGGAAAACAAGCCCTCGGCACAGACAAACGCAGTCTTGTCCTTGCTTTCCTGGTCCATCTCAACCTGCCAATAACCACTATTGAGGTCAAGGGTAGTGAACACAACAGCGCCAGACAATGACTCCAGGATCTCATGGATGGTGGGAAGAGGATAGGCATCAGTCTGGGAAACATTGTTGGTCTTCCTATAGT
Organism: Oncorhynchus keta; assembly: GCF_023373465.1. Lineage (NCBI taxonomy): Eukaryota > Metazoa > Chordata > Actinopteri > Salmoniformes > Salmonidae > Oncorhynchus > Oncorhynchus keta. Next base: position 7,362,470 of record NC_068427.1, read on the forward strand.
CCACACAAAATCTAAGACCACCAGTCTTTTTTGGGATGAGGACAACAGGAGCAGCCCAGGGAGAGGAGGAACGTTCTATTATATCTTGGGTTAACATATCATTTATGAGTCCCTTTTGGATGATTAGCTTCGCTGGGGACAAACGATATGGCTTTTGCTTGATCGGCATTTCCTGTGTAAGGAATATTTTGTGCTTCAGGAGCCCGGTGCGTCCTAGCTTTGAAGTACATACATCAGCATTATTCTGCAGCTGCTCCAACAGCCTTAACTCCTCTGGCTGTTCCAGCTGAGCTCTTCTCACAGCCTGTAAAAGGAGATCATCAGAAGGATTATCAAGGGTTAGTGGTACCGGAGCAATGGCAGAGAAGACTGCCACATTTGAACCCCAATCATGTAACTTTTTAGCTTCCGATTGGTGCGGTATTAACTGAAAGGAAGGGGATGTCGATGGGGGCGTAGGCAGTGACTCTTGGGGTTTCAGCTCTGGTTAAAGCACCCAGAGAAGGATGGTCATTCCTGCGAAGAGAGTTAGGTGTGTTGGCCTGTTGTGATTTGTGGTTTCTGGAAGGGTTTACTTGATACGGTCTTGGACATTCAGAGGTGCCAGCTTGGCCCTCAGTGGTCTGAACTGAAGTGGACACCAGGGAAACTCTGTGTAAGGAGTTGTGCCTAATGGAGGCCATGTCCACAGACACGTCATCCAACATTTTAACACAATTAGAGAGTTCTGTCTGCAAGTGGTCTACAGTGTTAACCATGGGAGAAAAAACAGAATTAACATCCTTGAGGACCTCAGTGTGGTGATGTTGCAGGCGCCATTGGAGAGTGGCAGTGAGTTGGTTTCGTTGGTAGTCAAACTGCCTGTCCATGGCACCAGTCATTTCCCGTCTTCCACTCTCACTGAGCTCTTTCAGCGTGTGGGTTAGAGTGCTCAGTGAGTTTCTGAATTCCATGGCACTCTGTTGTTGCTCTTCCCTCAGACATTTGAATTTATGGTGGATAAGAGTTTGGAGATGTTGTTGAGTCTGACGAATATCAAGGATGTCACCTTGAAGTTGTAAGACTACAACCTCTGGAGATAAACCAGACAATGGAGGAAGGTTGGGTGTCAGAGGGAGGACTAGCTCAGTACTTCCACACAGATCCATGTCAATAAGTGAGTAACTGGTTAGACCTCCTGTGGCCTGTGGCTCAGGCCGAGCATTCAGATTCCCAGGGCTCTGGCCCAAATCAACTCCATTATCTCCATTCACATTATGATTTGTATTGTCAGCTTGATGGTCAGAATGGCCCTGTGTATTCCCATTGACAGGTATGACATGGATGAGCACATTATCTTGGGGTGAATCCATTGTTTTAATTCCACACAAAATATTTGCTTTGGTTAGTTCTCAATGTTGAGCTGTCCCATCTGGGGTGCCATTTTTTATGTAACGGTTTTGACTTGAGGTTATTATTTATAGGGGTGCCAGGTAGGTTGTGCCTACCAGAGAAAACATTGGTTTCTCCTTTTAGTTTGGGTGGGAATGAGTCCCATCTGGTCCGTCAAGTCTACACCAATACAAAGGACGTATGTAAAAGTCAGGAGGGAAATAAACTTTTCATAAACCCTTAAAACATTGAAAAGAACTTCAAAAACAACTATATTCTGTTGCGTGGGTTGTATTAGCAACAACAATGATTACACACACACATATAATAATATCACAATGAGTTCTGGTTCCTCCAGAAATGTCCTGTACCTCGGGCCTAAAAAGAGTCCAGCCCGGTAAAGGAGTTCAGTGAACTCAAGTGACTTTTGTCACGCGATGTTTGTCCGTTCATTCCGTGTAGCGTAAACCCAGTATTAAACATACAATCAATATAACAATTACTTTACCACAGAACCTTAAAGCGGATCAACTCTTAATTAAGTCCTCAACTACCACTAACTACACAAATCACAGTATACATCACATCCAAACAAATGAAATACCGTATACAAAAAGGTGGTAGTCAGTCGGTCAGTCAGACAATCCAATCCGCCAATAGATCTCCAGCGGAGAAAGGCCACGAAGAACGGAGAGGTGTAGTCCAGGGACGCAAAGAGTGGATCCGATCCTGGGTAAACTCTCTTAAGCTACAAAACACACGTTTAACGGCAACAAAACAAACGGAATCGAGAAGCTTCGAACTGAGGGTTGAACACATCCTCATGCACGTCTCCATCACAACCCCCTTTCGTGCAGCTGATGCTGGCTATTTAATTGGGAATTAAAGGGAAAGCGCCCTATTGGAAGGAGCTGCACTGAGACGGTTCAGAAAAATTCAGGGCCGTCACACCCTCCATTAGAGTTCCAGACACTTGTAAAATCTATGCCAATGTGCATTGAAGCTGTTGGCACTTGCCCTTTTAAGACACTTTTATTTAGGTGTTTTCTTTATTTGGCAGTTACTTGTATCTCTTACGTGTGGGAGTACTTTGGAACAGATTTCCAAAATGTAAATCACTTGGAGCTGATTTTCTGGTGATTTTAGTTTTATAGTCAACAATAAACATTTTTAAATATATATATATATTTTTCACCGAAAATGTGGGGTGGGCAGTTGGGGAACCCTGTCCTACAATGTCCTATAATCACAAATTACAGGCAGAAGAGGAGTTGTGCAGATCAGGGCTGCAGAGGCCGGAGTGAATGATGGAGATAAAATGGTTAAGATATTCTGAAAGATATGTTTCTGTGAACGTGGATGTGTATACAATTATAAATTCTTTCTCTCATACTTTTCTTCTCCCTTCACTCTTCCTTAAAATCCCCCAGTTTGCCAATCCTGACTTCACCCAGCCCATCTCTGAAGTTGTGGACGAGGTTATCCAGAACTGCCCCATTGATGTCAGACGTCCTCTTTACAAGGTAATCCTATCCCTGGAACTACATAGATCTTGGTTAAAACCACATCCCATTAATGTCCAATAAGCATTTTGGATTTGACTTGAACAGACTTATCAGCTCTCTGGTCTGCAACTCCTTTCAATATCAAAATGTTCTGTATGTGCGTGTGAACGAGTTGAACCCTCTTTATTTGCCACAATATGTGTTCCTCTCCAGAACATTGTCCTGTCAGGCGGCTCCACCATGTTCAGGGACTTTGGGCGGCGCCTGCAGAGGGACCTGAAGAGGACTGTGGACGCCAGGCTGAAGATGAGTGAGGAGCTGAGTGGGGGCAAGCTCAAGGTGAGAGCAGTACCTAGTTATGGTAACCTTACGAGAGCTGTTCCTGTTTCCTTACAGAACTGGTCCCGTCAAGCTCTGAATCCCTGCTGTTATTAGTCAGAGCTTGTAACCAGCTACTGTTTTGGCAGAGAAATGTATCATCCAGAGACTTTTCAGCCATTGAAATCCTTGGGCTGACCACCTAAAGTGATTTTTTTTTTTGGGGGGGGGGTGCCTAATTCCAAGCATTTTTAAAACATTATTAAAGGGCCAGTGCAGTCAACTTGTGTTTTATATCAAATTGAGGTTGGAATAATACTGTGAAAATGTTAATTTAATGTTAGAGCTTTTTTTAAAGACATAGACCAATAAGAAAGAGTTCCAAGCCTTTGCCAGTAACGGCTAGTTTCCTATGCCCCAGCACTGCTCTATGCTAACAAACAATTTGTCACTTTTTCACTATTTTAATTGAAACCAGTAAGGTAATTCATTGTTACCCAGAAATTATTTCATAATAGAGATTTTTTTAAATTGCTACATCGGACCTTATGCTTTCAGTGTAAACTTAAACAAATAAAATCCAGATATTAAGTACAGTGCATTTGGAAAGTTTTCAGACCCCTTCCCCTTTCCATATTTTGTTACATTACAGCCTCATTCTACAATGGATTAAATACAAACATTCCTCATCAATCTACACACAATACCCCATAATGAACATCTTTTTTTAATAATAATAATAATTAAAAATAATAATAATTATAATGAGAACTAACAATCATCAAAATTAAAGCTATACAGTCACACGGGAATTGAAAATTCAAAAACAATCTATTTAGCTATATTGATTTTGTCATTTTTGAGCAAATGAACACACCATTAGCCATGGCAAAATGCATGGAATAGCAGGAAATTAGCTTTGAAACTGGCTAAATGTGTAGAATTGCATTAAATTGGCTTTACACCGCCAAGATGGGGCCCTCTAAAATTCTCTAAAATTCAGTCGTGCCGTTCGTGCCCATTGCCACGCCTATTTGATTCTGAAAAATTCCTAACATCGATTTATTTCTGTTTTTTGCTTTTGCCTTCTCAGCCCAAACCAATTGATGTGCAAGTCATCACTCATCATATGCAGAGATATGCAGTGTGGTTCGGAGGATCCATGTTAGCCTCAACTGTAAGTATTGCTATTCTGTGGGGGAAAACAGTATTATAAGTGGAATTGTAGAAATTCTGTCGTGTTCTTTGGAACAAAATTCATATGATAAGGAAACATCTAACTTGTCACATAGTAAAACAATTTTAAATGTAATTCAGAAAATATTCTATGTGCCATCTGCATAACTACCTTCCTAGAATGTAGTCCAAGATAATGCAATAAAAGGTTACTGTCAGCACTTTAGCTGAATATCAGTGATTTGCATTGTCAGCATGATTACTGGCATTTTGTGTTTACTCTTAAGGGCATATTATCTTCCAGTTTCCTTGTAACCCGATTTGAAATGCCAAAGTAATTGTGTATAATTCCAATGTCATCAGGGGCGTCCATTGATGATGTTCATTGTGATTGTTGCTAGTTTACAACATTGCATTAGTCATGATGAGTCAACTGAATAACACCTTTTTAGAACAGGAACTCCGGTACTGTAGGTTGTGACTGTAAAGTGGGTTGTGTCATCACTGTCATTTTACAGCATTAAATGTTTTTAGTCTTCGGTTAATAAGGACATATACTGTAGATATATATATTTTTTTACGGAACGTCCTTTGATTTGTATGGTAGAGACTGGCATCTTAATCTTAAGATAAAGAGAATGAAAAACTCTAATCCACACTCTTTGACTCTGTTTAAATGTTGTTTTTTTTAAAGATAATTTGTTTTCAACTTTTCAAGTTTTTTTCTATCTTATTCAAATATGCCAAATGTCAACACATTGCTTTCTCTTTTCTAGCCTGAGTTCTACCAGGTATGCCACACCAAAAAGGACTATGAGGAGATTGGGCCTAGCATCTGTCGTCACAACCCTGTGTTCGGAGTCATGTCTTAACTGTGGCCCTCCAATATCTAATGGTTAGATGGGGTGGGTTGGGTTGGGAGAATAGGGGGTGGTCATGGGAGGGGAATGCTGCGGGTCAGGGTTGGTGCGTTTGCGATTTTTTTGATTGCTCGTTCATTGTACAGAACGAGAAGGCGATACAGAATTTTTAAAAAGGAAAAAAAAGCGACCAGACCAAACACAGTCCGGCTGGAAAATTCATTGGAAATGTTTTTTTTTTTGTTTGTTTCATTTTCCAAAATGAGGGAAATATGGTTTCTAAACCAAAACAATAAAAGATAATTTCCGGATCTGTCGAGCAACATACTGAAAGCGGGATGGTGGTGGGGGATTTGATGGTGACGTTGATGACGACAATAACATTGATGATGATGATAATAAAACCAGAAGTCATAAAACATTATTTATGTTTGTAGAACTTGAGTCCAGGGAATATCTGGCAACTCAAGCTATTGTTGATCATGGCAAGGTTATAGAACATATTAATGTCTCCTTTACGTAATTTTTTTTCTGCTTCAAATGCACTTCACTTTATGTACCACAGCAAGAGCTTGTTTATATTTCATACAAAGGTTTTTTATATGTAAAACTTGGGATATTCGGGGAGAAAAATGTAAATGCATACCAGTATCAGCAAGTGACCATTTTAACCCACAATGCAGCTTTGATACACAGTATTTTTTTAAGTTAGAAAACTTTGTCTCTCCCTCATTATTCTACCCATGTCTGTCCTTGCTATTTCCCTTTTAATTCTACATTAACACGCCTCTGCTTTTATTTTCGACCATTCCAGATTTCCTCTTCTATATTGCAGTGAAAGAAAGAAAAGAACTCTATTCATAAAACAATTATGATGACATTGAAAGAGAATGACTGTAGGACCAGTATTGTTAGCCTTTTCTTTTTTTTAATTAAATGCCAAATTATCAAAAAATGTGGGATTTGTGTATTTAATGCCTTACAACATTCCAATAAAGGCTCAAATTTGTTTCTCAGTGCTTGACTGGACTATTCTTTTTAAGGCAACAAACACAATCAACACCACACAATGTCATATAAAGAGCTCCAGCCCACGATAAAACAAAAAACAAAACTAGGACACATTTCTGACTGGGTTCTTGTTTGCCTTGTCTCTAATTGTCCAGTGATTTGATAATTCACTGTTTCACGTGCAATGATTTCTCAGACAACTTAAATAAGAACATCTAGCCTATACAGTTGAAGTCTGGAGTTTACATACTGAGGTTGGAGTAACTAAAACTCGTTTTTCAACCGCTCCACAAATTTCTTGTTAACAAACTATAGTTTTGGCAAGTCAGTTGTGTCATACACAAAGTAGATGTCCTAAGTAATTTTTCACAGATGGATTATTTCACTTATCACTGTATCACAAATCCAGTGGGTCAGAAGTTTACATACACTAGAGTTGACTCTGCCTTTAAACAGCTTGGAAAATTCCAGAAAATGATATCATGGTGTTTATAAGCTTCTGATAGGCTAATTGACATAATTTGAGGCAATTGGAGGTTTTTCTGTAGATGTATTTCAAGGCCTACCTTCAAACTCAAAGGAAATCAGCCAAGACCTCAGAAAAAAAATGGTAGACCTCAACAAGTCTGGTTCATCCTTATGAGCAATTTCCAAACGCCTGAAGGTACCACATTCAGCTGTACTAACAATAGTATGCAAGTATAAACACCATGGGACCACGCAGCCGTCATACCGCTCAGGAAGGACACTCGTTCTGTCTCCTAGAGATGAATGTACTTCAGTGCGAAAAGTGCAAATCAATCCCAGGACAACAGCAAAGAACCTTATGAAGAAGCTGGAGGAAACCGGTACAAATATATCTATATCCACAGTAAAACGAGTTCTATATCGACCTAACGTGAAAGGCCGCTCAGCAAGGAAGAAGCCACTGCTCTAAAACTGCAATCAAAAAGCCAGACTACGGTTTGCAACTGCACACGGGGACAAAGATTGTACTTTTTAGAGAATTGTCCTCTGGTCTGATGAAAGAAAAATAGAACTGTTTGGCCATAATGACCATCGTTATGTTTGGAGGAAATAGGGGGAGGCTTGCAAGCCGAAGAGCACCATCCCAACCGTGAAGCACAAGGGTGGCAACGTCATGTTGTGGGGGTGCTTTGCTGCATTAGGGACTGGTGCACTTCAGAAAATAGATGGCATCATGAGGGTGTAAAAATATGTGGATATATTGAAGCAACATCTCAAGACATCAGTCAGGAAGTTAAAGCTTGGTTGCAAATGGGTCTTCCAAATGGACAATGACCCCAAGCATACTTCCAAAGTTGTGACAAAATAGCTTAAGGACAGTAAAGTCAACGTATTGGAGTGGCCATCACAAAGCCCTGACCTCAATCCTATAGAAAATGTGTGGGCAGAACTGAAAAAGCGTGTGCGAGCAAGGAGGCCTACAACCTGACTCAGTTACACCATCTCTGTCAGGAGGGATGGGCCAAAATTGACCCAACTTAATGTGGGAAGCTTGTGGAAGGCTACCCGAAACATTTGACCGACGTTAAAGAATTGAAAGGCAATGCTACCAAATACTAATTGAGTGTATGTAAACTTCTGATGCACTGGGAATGTGATGAAAGAAATGAAAGCTGAAATAAATCATTGTTCTGATATTTCACATTCTTAAAATAAAGTGGCGACCCTAACTTACTACAATTAAATGTCAGGAATTGTGAAATACTGAGTTTAAATGTAGTTGGCTAAGGTGTATGTAAACTTCTGACTTCAACTGTGGAGGGCAATCGATTAAGCAATCATACATGAGGCCATGTATTATGACATTTCTATCATGGCTGTGATGTGGACATAGCCAGGAGGCAAAGCCACTGTTTCCCAGATCTAATTTTAAGATTTTAATATTGCAACAATGCAAGGGTCAGAGATGATGTCGAGATACTTTTTTACGGTGGAGATCAAGTTTATAAATTGCATGGCTGGACAGTGGATCTCTAAAAGTAGTAGTCTGGTGCTAGGGATTGACGTAAAAGATTACACTTTTTACAAGTGTTCCGGCCATGTGTATGTTGTCTAGTATATCATGGGCACGATAGGCTCTAACAATGGGAATTCCAAATCACCCTTTGTATAATTAGTTGTTAAGTATGGGATGTGACTGACATGCAAAACAGTCTTCACACCTTGTAGTTTTACTCATAAGTCCATATTTTCATTGGAGTTACGGATACCCATTCCCCCCACCAGAAACTTTTTCAAACATGCGTTCAGAGACCGCAAAACAGGAGAATGGGACGAGGCATAGGTCTCCACCGGGAAGTGATACCACATCAGAAAGTTATGTCAAACAGACAACAGGTGATGATGCCAGCATTAGCCACAAAGGGATTTTTTCCCAAGAATTTCGGATGGAGCCAATGCTTTTTCAACAGGAGTTATCCGTTGCCAGACAACAGTGATGATTGTCTGGCAAACCCCCGCACAAATAATATTTTTATGTATGCAACATGCTGCGAACTTGTACAAAAAAAGTAGAAATTAGTTGTACTTTTGACAGACAATGATGTACAATGATGTAGAGGCAATAATCTCCATTGTCGTTCATCCAGCAACAGCTGACTCCCATTTAAAAAGCATTGGCTCCATCCGAAATACTCAGACACAAAGTCCCAGTGTATTAATGGCTTTACTGACTGCTGGAGGAAACCTTTTTCCTACCTCTGGGCTATTTCTGTCCTTCAGGAGAATTGAAGCCACCAGAAACTATCAATGTATGTGTGTACATGGGATTGAGAAAGAGGGGATTGAGACTGCAGAGGTGATGTCTACTCAAACAGAGTACTAGTGCCTGATTTGTCACTTGGGTGAGGTAGTTAGTCTTGGTCTCAACTTATTTAGCTATTGTCAAAGGGGGAGCACAATTTGGTGCACCACTTGGTGTTTGTAGATTTTGCCCTAATGTAAGATACCTTCGACACAAGGAAATTAGACCACAATTCAAAATAGAAAGTCAATATCAGCTCTCATGCATGAGTTATTTTTGTTGTTGTAATTTTCACCCCCTTTTTCGTGATATGGTCTCATCGCTGCAACTCCCCAAAGGGCTTGGAAGAGGCAAATGTCGAGTCATGCGTCCTCCGAAACATGACCCGCCAAGCCATGCTTCTTAACACCCACTTGCTTAACCCGGAAGCCAGCTACACCAATGTGTCAGAGGAAACACTGTTTAACTGATGACCGAAGTCAGCCTGCAGGCACCCGGCCCGCCACAAGAAGTGGCTAGAGCCACTAACCCAATTGTGCACCGCCCTATGGGACTCCCGGTCACGGCCGGGTTGTGGGATCGAACCCCAGGTTGTAGTGATGCCACAACACTGCGATACAGTGCCTTGGGATGCCTCATGCATAAGTTCTTTAAAAACAAATCTGAGCTATTTTGAGTTTGCACCTGTTCTTCTCCAATGGAAATGGTTGGAAAGGAAATCCTTGCTGTTCAAGAGACCTATAACTGGTTGTAGTTATGCCAAAAACAATATGGAGGGAAGGCAGCATTTTGGTAGCACTTTACATTATGGCTTGGAATAAGAATGTTATGTAAAGTGTTACCAGGATTTCCTTAGCTATCTTGCTCTAAATCTTGCTCCCCAACCATACAAGTTTGGAAGCCTGGCATTGGAGGGTAAATCTACCTCAATAGGCAGGGTTTCATGATATTTCTAGGTTTTGCCATTTGTGTAATGGCCCCAATTACACCTGTGAATGGCTCTTAAGTGCTTCAGTTTTGCTTGGTAGGTAGCTAGGTCGTCGTTGGCCAATTGATTGCGAAAACCCCCTGAGCATTCAGATTCCCCCAACACTGTAGCAGGACAAATAGAGAGTGCGCTGAGAAACGATAGCCTCATTTATATGGAAAAGAGGTTTCTTCTTTGAGCACAGGTAATAGGTTCCTGCTTGAAAAAAAAGAACCTACCCAAAACAAACAATAAATACAGCACTAGAAGATGCCAATGGAGAGAGATCTGCATTCAAACAGCCTTATTCCACCAACAGAAAATCTATTTCAGGGACCGGCACTTAAATGAGCAATTTTAGTATGGTATTGTTTGGGCAAACTGGGACAAAACATGGCTCTGTCTTATACATTTACTGTGACAGAAGGAACAGATTTGTTTTGTTGACATTGCAGGAATTCTGTGTGGGGTAAGAAATTAAAAAATGTTATCGGAAATAACTAAATGTTTTGTGTTGGTTTTTATTTTAATGGGACATTCATTCATCAAATTCATTTGAAACAACTTGATGTATGAGATTGATTGTATACATTATATGCCTAAAAGTAAGTACAAACCATGTTGATGTTCCGTGGAATCTAGTTTCAGGCTTGGTAATTTACTCCTGCAGAATTATCCATGATTATTTGTTTTAAGTGTTTTTAATGTGCATTGTATTTAATAACATTTTTTTTGATAACTTGTCAAGTATAGAACACAGGAATCTAGTTTTTGGTTTGGATTAAATGACCAGCCTAGCTAGATCTTCATCTCAAAAGATACAGATATTAGCAGCAACCTTCTTTCATTATACAGAAGGATTCCTCAGACGTTTTTCACAGATTAAAACAACCCTGTGTAAAGCAGCTCAAGAAAAGCCTTGTTTAATAAGGGGATCCTACGGGACAAAATGCAGATGACAAGAAGGTACGAGACTATTAAACAAACTAAAGTCTATAACGTGCAGCACAAGAGTGCAGCACACCATGAACACATGAGAAGGATGATAAAGGACACTCGCCAGTTCTGCAGGCTGCGCATCAGGCAACCCCCAAATTCATTAACCTCTTAAGGCTGCATCCTTTGTTCTCAATTTCCGCCTGAAGACATACCCTAATCTAACTGCCTGTAGTTCAGCCCCAGAGGCAGGGATATGCATTTTCTTGGTATCATTTGAATGGAAACATTCTGAAGTTTGTGGAAATGTTAATTGAATGTAGGAGAATATAACACAGTAGATCTGGTGGAAGAAAATAGAAAGAAAGAGCATACGTTTTCTGTTTTTTATTGTTGTATCATCATCTTTCACATGTACTAGAATAGAGAGACAGTCAGATAGGATGATAGTTTTTTTGGATAACACAAGAGGGCAACTGTTGGTGTGCAACGTTTCAGACTGATAACTTCAAGGAATGGGTGAGCTATATGACATTTAGCATGAAGTCACCCAGGTGTGTGTCCCACACAAGTTGCCCAAATGTACCCAAGTGGCCGAATTGGTGAAATGACCTATAACTATATACAACAGTGCAAATAACCCTTCTGTAGCTCAGTTGGTAGAGCATGGCGCTTGTAACGCCAGGGTAGTGGGTTCGATCCCTGGGACCACCCATACATAGAATGTATGCACACATGACTGTAAGTCGCTTTGGATAAAAGCGTCTGCTAAATGGCATATATTATTATTATAACTATATACAACATATCAAAAAGCAATTCTAAGACACACACAAAAAAACATGTTTAAATAAATATTTAAAAAAACAGTACACCCTTTGGAAGTCCTCTACACAATATTTTGCTGCCTGTGCCATGTCCCATAGCAGTCTCTTTCTGATGTAAAGCAGAGGCAAACTGAACAAGTGGTGCAGGTCATGTGACACAGAACACAACAACATCTCCATGCTGTGCCCTTTTGGCCCTGAGGCACAGTCATGCCTGCAGTAATGAACTGTGGCATATGAACACCACTGGAGGCAGGAGTAGAGGGGGCAAAGGTAGAGCGGGCAGCTTGTCACCGGGGGCTCCCAGTCGGAGTCGCTATCACATTAAAAAAATATTTGTATTGTATGAGCCTTTTATCATCACATAAAATAAACAGATATGTATTGTATAGAGCAGAGGGAACAGTCACTAAGGTGAAGTGCTGTTCCAATCAACTCCGGCCATTGTTGTGGGCCTGCCCTCCCCCGAACAGCACCCAATGGCTATTTCATATGGAAATAGAGAGGAGTAGCAGGCGCAGTGGCCATGTGTGTGTTTGCTGTTCTACTCTATTCCATTTGAATGAAAATACAATGCTCAAAAAAATAAAGGGAAAACTTAGACAACAATTGTTCCTTTTGTTCCATAAAGATATTTTTTATATCCAAATACCTCCGTTGGTTTGGTGCGTTATGCCCAGGAATCCACAGGAAAGAGCGGTCACGTCAACGCAGACAAAAATTCCAAATGATATCCATAATGTCCACCACAGAAAAATGTCAAATGTTTTTTATAATCAATCCTCGGGGTGTTTTTCAAATATCTATTAGATAAAATATCAACCGGGACAGTTGGCTTTTCACTATTTAACATAACATTTAAGTCATTTAGCAGACGCTCTTATCCAGAGCGACTTACAAATTGGTGCATTCACCTTATGACATCCAGTGGAACAGCCACTTTACAATAGTGCATCTAAATCTTTTAAGGGGGGTGAGAAGGATTACTTTATCCTATCCTAGGTATTCCTTAAAGAGGTGGGGTTTCAGGTGTCTCCGGAAGGTGGTGATTGACTCCGCTGTCCTGGCGTCGTGAGGGAGTGTGTTCCACCATTGGGGAGCCAGAGCAGCGAACAGTTTTGACTGGGCTGAGTGGGAACTGTACTTCCTCAGTGGTAGGGAGGCGAGCAGGCCAGAGGTGGATGAACGCAGTGCCCTTGTTTGGGTGTAGGGCCTGATCAGAGCCTGGAGGTACTGAGGTGCCGTTCCCCTCACAGCTCCGTAGGCAAGCACCATGGTCTTGTAGCGGATGCGAGCTTCAACTGGAAGCCAGTGGAGAGAGCGGAGGAGCGGGGTGACGTGAGAGAATTTGGGAAGGTTGAACACCAGACGGGCTGCGGCGTTCTGGATGAGTTGTAGGGGTTTAATGGCACAGGCAGGGAGCCCAGCCAACAGCGAGTTGCAGTAATCCAGACGGGAGATGACAAGTGCCTGGATTAGGACCTGCGCCGCTTCCTGTGTGAGGCAGGGTCGTACTCTGCGGATGTTGTAGAGCATGAACCTACAGGAACGGGCCACCGCCTTGATGTTAGTTGAGAACGACAGGGTGTTGTCCAGGATCACGCCAAGGTTCTTAGCGCTCTGGGAGGAGGACACAATGGAGTTGTCAACCGTGATGGCGAGATCATGGAACGGGCAGTCCTTCCCCGGGAGGAAGAGCAGCTCCGTCTTGCCGAGGTTCAGCTTGAGGTGGTGATCCGTCATCCACACTGATATGTCTGCCAGACATGCAGAGATGCGATTCGCCACCTGGTCATCAGAAGGGGGAAAGGACCGGGAGTAACAATGGCCGCCTTTCTCTTTTGCGCACAACTCACTCTGAGAGCTCCCACCTATCCACTTACGCAATGTGGTCGTTCACACTCTTTCTTTAAAATAAAAGCCTGAAACTATGTCTAAAGGCTGTTGACACCTTAGGGAAGTCATAGAAAAAGGAATCTGGTTGATATCCCTTTAAATGGGCAATAGGGATGCATAACAACAGAGAGGTTTCAAAAACAGGGGCACTTCCTGATTGAATTTTCCTCAGGTTTTAGCATGCAATGTGAGTGATGTTTAACTCACAGACAACATTTTGACAGTTTTGGAAACTTTAGAGTGTTTTCTATCCTAATTTGTCAATTATATGTATATTCTAGCATCTGGTCCTGAGAAATAGGCCGTTTACTTTGGGAACATTATTTTTCCAAACATAAAAATAGTGCCCCCTAGGTTCAAGAGGTTAATAAACGTATCTCACACGCACATAATTTTTCCCTTGTGGATATCCTTCTTTAAATTTAATCTCACCCTTTCGCTACTCAGTAATTTCGGTGGTTGTCTCCTACTCGGTCACAATGTTTACAGGGAACCTTACACTCCCGGGCAACGTGTCCTGTCTCATCGCAATTAAAACATTTTCTCTCTTTTTTTTTCCATTTTCTTTCTTCTCTCTTAGGTCCCTTCCTCGCTTCGGCTAACCACATACGAGCAGTGTCGAGCCCTTCTGTCCGTTGCTTCTCTACCTTGTCCCCACAAACCCTATTTATTTGTTTTTCATTGATCCCAGTTTTTCTATATTTAAAAGTCAGTCAAATTCGTACTTACTCCTCCATGTCGGGCCAACATAGGTGTTTCTCTTATCTCTTCCCTGCATAATTTCTCATCTCCCGTTAATTCCGGGACCTCCTTTGAGGATTTACTGCCCATTGCTAGTTAACGTTGTAGTTACTCTGCTTATTTTCCTTTTCTAGGTGTATGTGCTTCTATGATCTATGTTTGTGCTTTTTTACTATAGTTTTGTTTGAAACCTTTTGTCTATAGATTTGGCTTTTATCTCACTCCTCTAGATTAGGTTTCCCTCTCCTCCTGTTTGGATATTAATTTATTTTAGTATTGGTTAGGTTAAGTTATCCTGTTCGCATATTATTACCTTCCTTTCTCACCAAGCCTAGTTTATATTCTCACCTATTTTAATATATCTATCACAATACATATAGACCATTTAGGTATTAGGACTTTATTTAGATATGTCTTTTCAATTTATGGCTGTCCTATTTGTACTAAACGACCGTCCTATCTAACAACATCTACTATATCCTGTCCTTCCTTCCTTCCTTTTCATTTTTCCTTTTCGGACCTGCCTTTCTTCCTATCGATTTTGGTTAACTTTTTATGGCAGCAGGGGCAGTATTGAGTAGCTTGGATGAAAAGGTGCCCATTGTAAATGGCCAGCTTCTCAGTCTCAGTTGCTAATATAATGCATATTATTATTAGTATTGGATAGAAAGCACTCTGAAGTTTCTAAAACTGTTTGAATTATGTCTGTGAGTATAACAGAAATCATATTGCAAGCAAAAACTTGAAAAATTCCACTTCCTGCTTGTATTTTTTTTGGGGGGTGGCAGATTTTCAACCAAGCTCTCATTGAAATTACAGCGAGATATGGATGAGTTTTCACCTCCTACGCCTTCCACGAGATGTCAACAGTCAATAGAACTTTGTCTGATGACTCTAATGTGAAGGAGGGTCGAATGAGACAGGAAATAGTCACCACTGCCACGAGTTGACCATGCTTTCACCATGCGCGTTCACAGGGGAAGGACCTGCGTCATCTGAAGTCATTCTAATTCTCCGGTTGGAATGTTATTCAAGATATATGTAAACAACATTCTAAAGATTGATTCAGTACATCGTTTGACATGTTTCTACTGACTGTTACGGAACTTTTGGACATTTCGTCACGTTATAGTGGACGCACTTTGTGACTTTGGAATTGTTTACCAAACGCGCTAACCAAAGTAGGTAATTGGACATAAATAACGGACATTTTTGAACAAATCAAGCATTTATTGTGGACCTGGGATTCCTAGGACTGCATTCTGATGAAGTTCATCAAAGGTAAGGAAACATTTATCATGTATTTTCTGGTTTCTGTTGACTCCAACATGGCTGCTAATTTGGCTACTGTTCTGAGCTCCGTTTCAGATTATTGCATGGGTTGCTTTTTCTTAAATTTTAAAAAAAATCTGACACAGCGGTTGCATTATGGAGAGGTATATCTATAATTCCATGTGTATTATCATCTACATCATTATTTATAGTATTTCTGTTGAAACGATGTGGCTTAGCAAAATCACTTGATGTTTTTGGAACTAGTGAATCTAATACACCAATTTAAACTCAGATTTTTAAAAATATAAATATGAATTTTATCAAACAAAATATGCATGTGTTGTGTAACATGAAGTCCTATGAGTGTCATCTGATGAAGATAATTCAAGGTTAGTGATTCATTTTATCTCTATTTCTGCTTTTTGTGAATTATATTTCGCTGGAAAATGGCTGTGCTTATTGTGGTTTGGTGGAAACCTAACATAATCGTTTGTAGTGCTTTTGCTTAAAAGCATATTTGAAATCAGACACTTTGGTGGGATTAACAACAAGATTAACTTTAAAATTATATAAAACACATGTTTTAGGAATTGTAATTATGAGATTTGTGGTTTGAATTTGGCGCCCTCTATTTTCCCGTTAGCGGGATTGTAGCCACAAC
Source organism: Oncorhynchus keta (assembly GCF_023373465.1). NCBI lineage: Eukaryota > Metazoa > Chordata > Actinopteri > Salmoniformes > Salmonidae > Oncorhynchus > Oncorhynchus keta. The sequence continues at coordinate 7,378,784 of NC_068427.1, forward strand.
AAGTTAAACTACCAAGTAGAAACCTCGTGAATCTGTTTGGAATGCTCAAGCTCCTATTATTGATAAATTCTAAGCATTTTAGAACATCAAATCAAAGATATCTTTAATCATTCCCCCCAAATTCGAGAATAAAGATTACCGACCTTAACTTGAAGACTGGGAAAAGCAATGTAGGTTGAATCTCGTCACCACCTCTGTCGTGTACCAGTTCACCACTGGCCTGAAATAAACCCTCAAGTCAGAGGTCAGGTCTTTGTCTTACACTATACTTAACATACCATGTACATCAGTTTATATACCACAAAGACAACGCAGAATCAAAAGTCCATTCCAACCCACTAACAAACATACATTACACATAACGCCTGGATTATCTCCTGAAGTCTCACCACAGTTCATTACCACTTAGCTGACACTTCCAGTCTCCCCAGATACGGAAAACCTGGAGGGGCTCTCGTTGTCTTATTTTATACCCACAGAGTTATAGCTGGGTCGGTTCAAACATAGGTTAAGGATCCTCTTTGTTTTCGTTAAGCAGACACATGCATTCCTCTCTTCCCCAACCTAGTTGGAGCTGTGTTTATTATTTTTAATTACTCCTTGTTCATTCTACCTAACATCTAATCCTAATGGTTAAGTTTCTGGGTAGAATTATTGAATCATTTATCTTATACCTTGATAAAATATCTTAACATCCCCCTTTGGCAGTTCTGTCTTGATGGAAAAAGTTGTAGTTGGGTATGGAAATCTCAGAATTGTTGGTGGCCTTCCTATGCCAGGATTCAGACATGGCAAGGACATAAGGGTTGGCGGAGTGTGCTAAAGCAGTGAGTAAAACAAACTTAGTAAGGAGGTTTCTGATGTTAACATGCATGAAACCAAGGCTTTTTCGATCACAAAAGTCAACAAATGAGGGTGCCTGGGGACACGCAGGGCCTGGGTTTACCTCCACATCACCCGAGGAACAGAGGAGGAGTAGGATGAGGGTACGGCTAAAGGCTATCAAAACTGGTCGCCTAGAGCATTGGGGACAAAGAATTAAAGGAGCAGATTTCTGGGTGTGGTATAATAGATTCAGGGCATAATGTGCAGACGGGTATGGTGGGGTGCGGGTACAGTGGAGGTAAGCCCAGAGACTGAGTGATGATAAGAGAGGTTGTATCTCTGGACATGCTGGTTATAATGGGTGAGGTCACCGCATGTGTGGGAGGTGGGACAAAGGAGGTGTTAGAGGTATGATGAGTGTAACTAGGGGCTCCATTGTAAACTAAAACAATGATAACTAACCTAAACAACAGTACACAAGGCATATTGACATTTGAGAGAGACATTCAGCGAGGCTGAAGTAAGTAATCACAGGTGTTCATTAGGAGAGCTAATCAGCTAAAACAACAACAACAGGTAAAATGGAGATGAATGGGCAGAGAGGGTAATTTTTAAAAAAATAAACAGAATGGAGTATCGTGATTAATGGACAGTCCAGGAGGCATCAGATGATCATAGGGTCCAGGGGGCAGCAATAGAGGGAACAGGGAAGCCGCGGAGTAGTCGCTACTATGCTAACACGCAGGCGACACAGCGTTTAAAGTTAGTAGCTAGTAGAAGCGTCTGCTCAGACGGAGGCCGATTGAAGGCACAGCGGATGAAGTATTTGTCGGCAGACCAGTCGTGGTGGTGCGGCCCCCGCCGTGTTGACAAAGGATCCAAGCCAGATGGAGAAAGAGGTATTGTAGTTGTAGTAATTTAGTTTGCTAGCCAGGAGATGCGCCTGGCTCACGGCTAACTGGTGCTAGCTTCGGGGCAGGTGCGTTAGCCACTATAGCCACTTGGTACCAGCAGTGATCCCGTGCCAAGGTCCAGAGCTTACAGCAAGGATCCGGTGGAGTAGTGGGTTCTAGCCGTGTTTGGGTGGAGTCTGGATGAACAACTGAGTAGGCCGGGAGGTGGGTCTTAGGGATAGCTTCAGTACTGGGTAACTCAGTGGGTGCTAGCTAGCTGTGAAGATCAGGAGTATTGGTCCAGGGATTACGGCAGGAATCCGACGTTGTAGCGGAGAAACAGTCCGATACTGGTAGGCTGGCTAGTATTATCCAGGCTAAAAAAGGGCTGGTATCTGTGTAGAAGGTAAAGGCCGCTAGCAGTGGCTAACAATGACTAAATAGTTTGTAGCTAATTAGCTGGTTAGCTTCTGATGGCTTGGTGGTTCTTGCTATAAGGTCTAAAAATTAAAAATAATTGCAGTTCCGTATCACATTGGGTGAGGCGGGTTACCTGAAGGTATAATTGAATTAAAATGGAAAAGATATTGAAAAATAAAATTGAAATATATACAAAAAAGATGAAAAATATTTACTATTATGAATTTATGTATTTTATTTTTATTTTTATTTTTTTCACTCTTTATGTGATGCGCAATGCAGAGAATGCCGGAAGAATGATCATTTAATTACAATAGTGAATTATTGTAATGTTTGTTTATGTGTCAATTAATCCCATAAGGGATGGGTTGCCAATTGACGATTTCATAAAATGTTAACTAAATAAACATAGACATTTTGAAAGAGTATTTTTATCATGATTTTATTAACGAAAGCATAAAGATGCTGATGAATAAATATAGTACACTATATGCTTTTACATTTGGATAATAATGCATTTAAAGCATTTTGAAGATACGGTGGGGAGAACAAGTATTTGATACACTGCCGATTTTGCATTTTTCCTACTTACAAAGCATGTAGAGGTCTGTCATTTTTATCATAGGTACACTTCAACTGTGAGAGACAGAATCTAAAACAAAAATCCAGAAGATCACATTGTATGATTTTTAAGTAATTAATTTGCATTTTAATGCATGACATAAGTATTTGATACATCAGAAAAGCAGAACTTAATATTTGGTACAGAAACATTTGTTTGCAATTACAGAGATCATAGGTTTCCTGTAGTTCTTGACCAGGTTTGCACACACTGCAGCAAGGATTTTGGCCCACTCCTCAATACATACCTTCTCCAGATCCTTCAGGTTTCGGGGTTGTCGCTGGACAATACAGACTCTCAGCTCCCTCCAAAGATGTTCTATTGGGTTCAGGTCTGGAGAATGGCTCACCCTGTCCTAACCAAAATAGAGAATAAAAGCCTCTCTATGGCCAGAGCGTGACAATCTCATTTTTCATTCAATTCAGTTCAAGTATAACTTAATGGGCTCTGCGGCCCATCCCGTGCTCCCTGCCCTTGTGCCTTGAACCTCGCAATATTTTGGAGATGATTTAGTTTACAAATAACTTAAATTAGATATTTCTTGAACATGGGGTGAGACATTATTACTCATTTGTAAATAAAGCCAGTTTGTTATTTGGAACTATTTATTTCAGTTTTTGGAGGGAGAGAAACCAAAACCTACAGTCATATCCCAGTACAGTTATTGAACCAGCATATATAGCAACATAGACCACTGCACCACTGTACAACGTAACCGGTCGGGAGTAGGCTACAGTACTACAGAGACACAGTAGCGCCTTGGGACACAAAAGCATAATCAGTGCTCTATATCCAAAGAGAGCAATGATTCTGTGAAACAGAGTATGTTAGAGTCCCTGATGTCTCTCTGGAAGGAGATCCTCGCCCTGAGCTCATCTATTTTATTGTCCAAGGACTGAACAGTAGTGCGTAAAAAACTCTGAAGTGGTGGGTGATGTGCACGCCTCCTGAGTCGGAGTAGAAGTCCACTCTGCATACCTCTTCTCCGCCTGCGGCATCTTGTGGAGCAGCCTCTTGGATAAGATGAATTTCCCTCGGAGGTAGTAAAAAAGGATCCAGTTTGGGAAAGTCGCATTTCTGGTCGTAATGCTGGTGAGTTAACGGAGCTCTGATTTCCAAAAGTTATTTCCGGCTGTATGCAATAACACAAAAAAAATGTTCTGGGCTAATAATGTAAGAAATAACACAAAAAAAAAAAAATACTGCAAAGTTGATAAGAGCTAGAAGCAGAGCCGGCACCATCTTCAAGTGACAAATCTACAGCGGATACTGGATTACTCGGCCAGGTATATGACATACCAAACTGAGATTAGAGAAATATATGATTTGTAACTCTTAATTGTAAGGGTAGAAGTTAATATGTAGTTAGATTCAAAGTTAACTTTTCTGTCACTATCAAATCCATGGTCCAAAGATGTGCACACAATAGCCTTACATCAGGCATTTTTGTGAGAAAACTGAAATTCTATTGTGTTTTCTATACTGCATATTCTGGATGTATTTTTCATGTTGACATATACCCCTGTTTTCTGTTGAAAAGGTTGTTAAAGGAAGGTGTCCTTGCAGTGTCTCTCACCTTTTATACGTTCAGGGTGATGTGGTCATTTCCAAAGCATCTATAAGCATTTCTTTGTCAGATGTCTTCCTGTTTAGGTTCTACATAGTGCTGTGTAAACTCATAAAAAACTTCTGTTATACAGTTTCACCCCTGAACCATAAAACATTCTATACATTTATAATCCCTTGATAGTTTATAACACAGCCATTTCTAGCCTGCGTTTAATAATTGGATATGACTGTCAAGGGAAATGCTTTGTATTCGAATGACTAATACTGTACTTCTACATTTTAAAGGATCACTCCACCCGTTCCAGAATTAATATAGGAATGTTATTATTGTTACAAAAACATGATTTAGGCTTGTTTTGACATTTTTGGTCTTCGGGAAGTTATCAAAAAAAATCTGAACTTAGAAACTTACCTTGCTCCCTAAATTGTCAGGATTTGAAAGCTGGAACCACCCTTCTTCCTTTACAGTGTAGATATATTTAATAATTTGCTGAAGACTGACACCTATTCAGCCATACATATTTCAGATGGGGTCTGACTCTGAGGAATAGGCACTAGTAGTCGTCAAAATGATGTCCTGACTGTGGCATACCTCAACCAACATGCGTCTCAATATCAAGCTATCTTATATCTATGTCTAAGTCCAGCTTTGTTAGATGGAATGTGTGCACTGAACAACAGCAAGGCAAGTTTCAAATACATTTTCAAAATGCTTTCATAGACATTGTAATATAAAATATATTAACAACATAGATCACCCTGAACAATAGGCCTATTGTGAGTTGAACATATATTTTTACCATTTCTGAGCAAGTCTTAAACTATAATAGATGCCACGATTATATAAGTCACGGGTCATGTTCATATGTCCAAGCGAGACTCATTTAATAGAATCTCCTCCTCACTCCCCCTTTTCCCAGCCAGATGCCTATCAGCTCCAACTGAATGAACAGTTATGGGCCACAGGGATGGTTTGAATCTCATCTTGAGGCTCGAGGCAGAGCCCTAAGGTGGATTGATTTGAGAAAGAAAGGAAAATCAATTGCTGCAAGTTGCCAGAGATGTAGGCTGTTTATTCTTGGAGAAAGGGAAATAAAATAAGTCGTAATAAAATAAGATACAAAACAGTCTTAGGGCCCCTTGAAATGATACACTTGCAAGGTCCTGAACCATATTTTTTTTTTTGATTTTACCTTCTCTCAAACATTGTATGCAAGAAGGGTTAATATTTTTGGTTAGGCTCATTGTCCTATTTTTCATTTTGATCTCTCTAATGCAGTATAATCATTTAAAATTTATTACTCCAGATCTAATAAATTGGTGGTATAAATAAATTATAATCTAGTTGATAAATACATCATTCTGAATGCCCATTATTAACCATACTATTAATCAACAAAAAGTGTAAATATCGGTAACAACAAACAACTTCATAAAATGTTTATAAAACATTAGTTAGGCCACATTACCAGTGATAACTATGCAATGTTAGAATAACATTTTATGTTTTTTATTTATTTGTACTTTTACCCTTTTTTCTCCCCAATTTCGTGGTATCCAATTGGTAGCTACAGTCTTGTCCCATTGCTGCAACTCCTGTACGGACTCGTGAGAGGCGAAGGTCGAGAGCCATTTGTCCTCCGAAACACAACCCTGCCAAGCCATACTACTTCTTGACACTCTGCTCGCTTAACCTAGAAGCCAGCCGCACCAATGTGTCGGAGGAAACACTGTACAACTGGGGACCGAAGTCTGCTTACAGGCACCAGGTACGCCACACGGAGTCGCTAGAGTGCGATGGGACAAGGACATCCCGGTTGGCCAAACCCTCCCCTAACCCGGACAACGCTGGGCCAATTGTGCGCCATCTCATGGGTTTCCCACTCACGACTGGCTGTGATATAGCCTGGGATTGAACCCAGGGCTGTAGAACCGCCTGCAATGCAGTGCCTTAGACAGCTGCTCCACTCAGGAGGTCCAAAACTGTATTTTTAATAACCCAGAAGGTAGTGGTATCTATTTCATAAAGGCCTACCTCCCCAGGTCTCTGAAGTAATAAAGCATTCACTGTCCATATTGTTGCTGAGAGGGGAGCCTCTCAGATCAGCTTGTCATCTGAGTCCATCCCTCTCTCATGGTTTACTGAAATACTGATTAAATGAACAAAGATATCTTCCTCTTGAAGGACCACAAACTCAACTCAGGAATGGTGGTGTGTTTGATATTGACAACTCTTTGTTTCAGAGCTAGCATGCTCAGTGTGGTTCTGCTTGCAGTTCTTTAACATTTGACTGTGTAAACCCTTGCATTGCTACCTTTTTCTGAGAGTGAGGCGGATATATCTCGTTTTGCAACAAAATGTGATTGTTTGTCTCTCTGAAATAAAATAATCTATTAATAGGTTCCAAACAAATACAGTGCCTTACAAAAGTATTTATTCAAATGGTATTGCCTTACACAGTGGGATTAAAATGGATTTCATTGTAATCTTTTCCATCTATCTACTCAATATATATATTTTTTAATACAATCGGACAGGTCTGAAGTTTCACATGTTCATATTTCATGTGTTTTTCACTCATGTAGAAAAAAATCCCCTCGTGATATTCATTTTCTACATGTTTATTTTTCACAACTTCCAGCTACATCTGGAAGGAATGACCAGGACCAACCCTGCTATATACTGTAGCTCCTTCTATAGCTTCAGAGGAAATCCAACAGTGGGATGCAGGATTCTATGTTGCTGGAATAAATGTACCAAAACCAAGACTTTGAAAATTGCAGGAAAGAGGGAAGAATTTTTTTTAACCGTGTAATTTAAATAAAGGTTTCAGCCCCAAATTTTTTTTGCCCCATTTACAGTTAATTTGTTCTACAGTTTAAAAAAAAAAAAATTCCTTGCTATATTTTGTTTTTCTATAAATACATTAAGGTTTTGCTTGATATTGATGGCACAAAAGTAACTCACTCACTAGAAGGTTGCACCATGTAATAAAACTATTACTCTATTAAAGGTGTTTAAAGTGTTAAACCTTAACACATTGTACTCTCTTCCCCAGTTTCAGTAAAAAGCTAAGGGAAAGGGCTGCAGATATGCAACTACTCTCAAATCCATAGACTACGCAATGGATGCAATGACTGACCATCCATGATATCAAATGATAGTTTTACCATGTTTTTAGGCTATAGAGTCATTGTTTACATTTACTGTGTTTACAAACATTGGAGTAAAACAAGTTTATATTTTGGGCTCTGATAGGGTATGGAGGTTGAAATAAGCTCATGTGGAATTTATACTTTGTTATTAACTTCAAGAATTAATGGGTACATATCCTTAATTTATAAGTCTAAAATGGATGTAGCAAGTAAGGATGGCTCTTTAACAGGCAGTGACCTTCGTATAGCATAACTATGTCACCATTTGAATGTGATCCATACAATTATTCTGTCCATTGTTCTGCGTATGTCCCGAAAAATCGTTGCCTTGTCCCGCTCTTTAGGCTTTTTAAATGTGATCACCCCAATTCCACTGGGGGAAACATTGCTACAGCATCTTTTCACATGTGAGGGGAATAACATTATTTCAACTCCACATGTGAATCTGCAATTCCACATATGAAAGGGAGATTTTCACAGTTGGAGTTTTTTTTTACATGTGAAACAGCAAATGTGTTTTTCACATGTGAATGTTTTTTGTTGTTGTAAAGGCCACAGACATTAGCATGCATATTTTCTTCCAGCCTCAGGTAAATGTTGGTTCATTTGCATAGCTATGAGGCATCTGCTTAGAATTCCCTCTCTCATAATCATTTCAGAGCGAGCACATGATCTCTGTAATCGCAGTAGCAAATTCTGCCTCTCCTACCCGGAACTAAATGTTCATTAGGAACAAGTCTATCTCCCTGAGCAGACGCTCCTCAGGACTGTAGGCTGGACTGACTCACCTCCATCTCCCAACAATCATCTGGGAAAATGCAGTTAGTGCCAGAAAAATACAGTGCCTTGCGAAAGTATTTCAGGCTTCAAACATAAAGATTATGTTAAATACATTCTTTATGTTTGAAGCCTGAAATGTGGCAAAAGGTCGCAAAGTTCAAGGGGGCCGAATACTTTCGCAAGGCACTGTATGTAGCAATGCATGCTGTTTTTTGCTCTGATCTCATCTGGTCTCCTTACCCTTAAAAAAATGTTCACAAGTCAGACACAATATTTTTGGAAATGTGTGAAGTTTCAAACATGTATTTTCCACTCCTTTGAGTCTCCCATCCAGGGACTGACAAGGATCAACCCTACTTAGCTTCAAAGGCAAAACAGCAGTGGGATGCAGGGTGCTATGTTTCTGGAATGAATGTGCCAAAATTTGCAAACTGGGAAAAAAGGCAGTGACAGCAAATGCCAGGGTAGGATATCCAAAGATTGTAAAAAAATATTTTCTCTTCCATATACAATTCATTTGTCTCACATTTTGAAATGATTTCCATGTAAGGTTTTGTTTTGCTGTTAATACTTTGGGGTTTACATTTTGCTTTCAATATCATTATTTTTGTTTGCAATACTAAAAATGTTGTTCTTGACCTAAGAAGTTTGCTTGATATTTATGGCACAAAAGTAACTCACCCATTAAAGAATTGATCCATTTACCTGCCTCACAAAAATCGATGCTATCCACTGTACCTTGAATGTCCTGCAAAATCATTCCCTTATCTCGCATTTGGGCTTTTTAGATTTGTTCACCCTAATTCCACCGGTGGAAGCATTGCTACTGCAACATGTTAATGTGGCGTGGTTCATTCTGCATTGTGTACTTTTAACTAGGACGCTGCCACAACTGAAGGTCTGCTAGTTGAATTATTTTTATTTGCCGTGCACACGAAGAGACAACACACATGATGTTAACCCTTGGCGCAGTCTTAGCTCTCAGGCACCTTGCCAGCCGAAGGTCAGGCAAAAGAGAGCAATAAGGGGGTACGGAAATACAGATAACCCGCAATGGGCCAAACCAAAATATACACAAGTTTTACAATCACATGCATGTACAATATTGATATGAAAAAGTGTTTGTACACCAAAGAAAAACATTAGCTATGCAGCTGTAATTAACAAAAAAAATACACAGAATTATTATTATCAAATTATTAACATCCCCTCTTGACCTGGCCTATTTGAATTGGTCCTTGTGTGCAACTTGGTGCGTAAACTAGGGGAACAACATCACACTGCTACATTAATAATAACACCGTGTAAGGAGAATAATATTATTTTAACCCAACATGTGAATCTGCAATTCCACATGATAAAGTGAGATTTTTACAGTTGGAGTTTTCTTACATGAGAAACTGCAAAGTTTATTTTACTTTCACATGTGGAATTGCAAGTTCACATATGTCAAAAACAATCACATATGGAAGTATTACATTTCAAGTTTAATTGGAACGTGCACAAGTACAGGGAAAATTCTTTCTTTCTTGCTCTTTCCAAAAAATGTGCACATCTTATTTTCACATATGAAACATTAAATGTGATTTTCACCTGTAATTGTTTTTCACATAAATTCTATTCCATATATAAAAGTGAAATTTTCACATGTATGTTTAACATGTGAAACAGCAAATTTCAATGAAAACATATTATTCTCAGATGTGAAAAGGTGCTAAATTAGGGATAGGCGGGGTGCAAATATCTCAACTGGCCAATTTCCAGGGAAAATGTAGAGCGCCAGATTCAAATAAAATACTATAAAATTCAAACTTTCATTAAATCACACATGTAAGATACTCAATTAAAGCTACACTCGTTGTGAATCCAGCCAATATGTCACAGATTTAAAAAATGCTTTTCGGCAAAAGCATAAGAAGCTATTATCTGATAGCCTGCACCATCTGCACCAGCAGTAAACAAAGAAGTTAGCATATTTCAACCCTGCAGGCGCTACACAAAACACTGAAATAAAATATAAAACATGCATTACCTTTGATGAGCTTCTTTTGTTGACACTCCAATATTTCCCATAAACATCACAATTGGTCCTTCTGTCCGATTAATTCCGTCCATATATATCCAAAATGTCCATTTATAAAGCGCGTTTGATCCAGAAAAAAACAGCTTACAAAAAACGCAACGTGACTACAAAATATTTCAAAAGTTGCCTATAAACTTTGCCAAAATATTTGAAACTACTTTTGTAATACAACTTTAGGTATTTTTAAACGTTAATAATCGATCAAATTGTAGACGGGGCAATCTGTGTTCAATACAGGAATGAAAACAAACCGGCACCACTTTTCACATCTTGCGCAATTCACAAAAGTGTACCCAGTTCCTAGTTGGCCTACTTCTTCATTGCACAAACAAATAACCTCAACCAAATTCCAAATACTGGTGTCATCCAGTGTAAGCAACTCACAAAAGTGTATCCAGTTCCTAGTTAGCCTACTTCTTCATTGCACAAATGAATAACCTCAACCAAATTCCAAATACTGGTGTCATCCAGTGTAAGCGGTAGGAACTTAAACCAGGTTCCTAAGAAATATCTCTTGGCAATAACAACTCAGGGAACAGAGAGAGGCAAAAAAATAATAATTCTGAACAGTTAGTCCTCTGGTGTCACGCCCTGGCCTTAGTTATTCTTTGTTTTCTTTATTATTTTGGTTAGGTCAGGGTGTGACATGGGGGATTTATGTTTATGGGGCTGCACCCTTTCTAGGTCGTTTTGTATGTTTATGGGGCTGCACTCTTTCTAGGTCGTTTTGTATGTTTATGGGGCTGCACTCTTTCTAGGTCGTTTTGTATGTTTATGGGGCTATTTCCCTTCTAGGCAGCTGTCTATCGTTGTCTCTGATTGGGAACCATATTTAGGCAGCCATATTCTTTGGGTATTTTGTGGGTGATTGTTTCCTGTGTCAGTGTTTGTGCCACACGGGACTGTTTCGGTTAGGTTCACGTTTATTGTTTTTTTGTATTTGTGTTCATGTTGAGTTTTTCATATTAAGACCATGGACACCTAGCACGCTGCATTTTGGTCCGTTCCTTGTTTCACCTCTTCAGAAGAAGAGGAGGAAATCAACCGTGACTTCTGGCTTTTGCCTGCTACATAAGTTCTGTTATAGTCACAGACATGATTCAAACAGTTTTAGAAACTAGTCTTTTCTATCCAAATCTATGAATGCTATGCATATCTTATATTCTTGGCATGAGTAGCAGGAAGTTGAAATTGGGCACGCTATTTATCCAAAAGTGAAAATTCTGCCCCCTAGCCCCAATAACTTAAAATGTAGTACATGTGAAACTATAATTGTGAAAGCAGCTATTTCACATACTGCAAATTAGATGTTTTGCTGTTGTAAGGGTAGTTTGCACTGCACTGAAGATAGCAGTTAGAAAAAATGAAAGGACATTCAACAGAATTCAATTTAACTTCCATGAGCATCCAAGGACTACTGGGAGAAAATTACTTTTTCATTTCCAACAACAAAACAAACATATGCACAAAATGATGATTAGCTTCACTAAAAACGTTATTGCTGTAATACTATTACATTCCCATGGTGATTGCGTGGTGTTTTACAGAGAGAGAGAAAAGTGTGTGTGTGTGTGTGTGTGTGTGTGTGTGTGCACGTGCATGCAAGTGCATGTGTGAAAGTGCACTTTTGTATTGGGCTTAATAGGACACAGAGGAAATGTAAGCACACACCTTATTCAATATATTTGTTCATCGTCAGAAATATTCATGTTCCTTTGTTTTAGGCCTATTACCTGACTTCTATTAGCATGTACAGTCTGAGCATATCCACAAAAGCTTCCCATGGCAGAGCAAAAATAACAAGATAATGGTGGTCCTGCCAATTGCTGTGTCTTACAAGAATTGTCCTTCTCTGAGATTTCGAATTTTCAAATTTAACAAGAAGTTACTGTTTATTATAGTATTAATTTGATACTCCAGTGGTGTGTGTCACAGTGAACCTCTCATTATACGATCATATTAAATACAGTTTGTGTTTGCAAGGGTTTCTAATGATTAATACACAGTGTGCCAGAAGAGTAAAGAGTAAGCTGGCAACACACAGGGGTCAAATATGTATTTCAATTAATATCTAATGGACATTCTTTCAGCATAGGGTTGTACATTTCCCATAACTTTTCCAGAATTTGCTGTTTTTTTCCCAGAAATCCCAGTTAGAAGATTAGCATAATGGAAATAAGGAGGGAATAAGCAGGAAATCCTGAATCTAACCAGGATTTTTCGAAAACCTGGGGCATTGGGAAAGTTACCAACATTTTGCAATTCCATTTCAACATAACAATTATTTTGTATACACCATTCAAGATACGGGACAAACCTGCAGATCACTTTTGACCCATACAACAGGCTTATCATGTTTCCGTCTGACTTATACTTTGCTCTCCATCAAAAGGAAAGGAAGCATAGAAGCACTTCCAAAAATAGAGCGCTTGAACTTAATACCCTTTGACCACAGCTTTCAAAGGTCGATTTCAGGTCAGAGGAGCTGAATGCTTGTCTACAGGTGTACGTGTGTGTGCGTGCGTGTGCGTGTATTTGTGAGGATGTGCCGTGTGTGCCTTTAATCTGTACTTGAGCATGGCAGATAGAGATGTAACAGCTAAACAGTAGACAGCATCTGGGAACACCCACACATTTTCAACAACGAAGCATTTGTGTCTGAATGGACTTGAGAGGAATCACCGTCTTATTGTTTGATTAATGTCTCGTAAACAAACACAAATCCCACACAATTTCACATACAATATTGATGTACTTTTACGTAACAACAATATTCTTGCCTGTCATGTGACTGTGAAAAAGAAGGTGAACATTATTGTAGATGCACCAAAGTGGAAGAAAGCATCCAAACTCATTTGAATGTATTCTGGTGAGAACCACTAAAATGATAATCAGTTTAATATATTAGGTAGTTCACTGCATGTTTCCCTCATGCTTCCATCGCTATCCAAATACACAGATGCACCATGATGTTGTTGAATTGTAATTATGGAAATGTGCTTTTGAGAGATTTACCTGTTCTCACATTTTACTAAATCTACCGCAGTCATTATGATGGGTTCATTATGATGTGTGGACTGCAGTCAGTATGATGCTCATGATGATGCTGGTCATTTATGAACATTTGAACATCTTGGCCATGTTCTGTTATAATCTCCACCCGGCACAGACAGAAGAGGACTGGCCACCACACATAGCCTGGTTCCTCTCTAGGTTTCTTCCTAGGTCTTGGCCTTTCTAGGGAGTTTTTCCTAGCCACCGTGCTTCTACACCTGCTTTGCTTGCTGTTTGGGGTTTTAGGCTGGGTTTCTGTACAGCACTTTGAGATATCAGCTGATGTACGAAGGGCTATATAAATAAATTAGATTTGATTAGATTTGATTTGATTTGCTCATTATCATACTCCAGAGATCATCAGCAATGGACTCCTCTCAGGGCAACTACACTGTACCTTTTCCCCTCTCTAAGGGATGCTAATGTCCTTTCCCTCTGCCTAATGAGACATGCTAAATTGTTTTTAATATCTTTGCTGCTATGTTCCCTGTTTAGCGGTTCTGGACCGACTGACATTTTGGTGTACCAAGCGCTCTGTGAATATTATAGGGTTCTGTGCCTTATAGTGCCAGAAAGCCCCATCTGTTTGCTCTCCACTACCACTCTCTCAGCGGAGCTGACTTGAAGTGTCAAGTTTCACACCCCACATTTGCATCGGGAGTGACGTGTCACATTTTGTGTTCTATCTAGACAAATAATAGATTTCCTCTGCCTCTGAGCGATGGAGCCAAGGAGACGACATGTTCATAGGGACAGTCTAGCAAATCCAGCAATCATTGTTTCATCTCGCTGTGATATTCTCCGGCAGATTTGGAGCTCTCAACATGAAAAAATACAAAATAATTTAGTAGATTTTGAAACATGACCACTTTCTTTTGGTTGCAGAAGGACAAAATCACTGTGCGTAAAGTTGAAGTTGTATCAAGTCTGCAGACATTCCAATGTTGTGTCACTCAGAGGACGCTTGGCAGAAAATGCTCTGTCGTCAGTTATATGAAAGGGGGACAAATTTGTCACTAAATATCATCATATTTATTTTACAGTTATAAGAAAGGTGAAATCTTAAAGTAAGTCGTTTACATTTGTATTGTTACTACATTTAGAAAGCATTTCAGTAATTGAGCTTTTGAGCTTGTGTCCTCAAGCTTGTGTCCTCAAAAGTGAATATAATTCAGCAATTTATAACAATTTCTTTTACCAGATAGGTGAGTTCTAGACCTTTCTAGAACGAGCTATTATTTACGGCCATCTCATGAAAGATGATTACTTTTGGGTATGTATATTTAGGCGTAAATCTACAATTTACCATAAGGGCTTTTCTGTGCATTCTCCACTGTTCATGTCTATTATGTTCGGTGGAGCAAAGGGAACATTTACAGAGATAGGTCAGAGGTATAAATTAATACACCCAAAACACAATCACCGGGTCACCTGACCTGTGTCACCTGGCTGCTATAGGGGGAAGAATTTACGTGCAACACCTGTAAGAGGTACAGTAAACCGGTAAACCGTTCTTCCAAATAGGTGAAAAAAATATTGTCTTTGGCTCACGAAACTGTGCCTCAAACTACGTAATATCTGAAAGAGGAATAAGGAGATGTGGTGGTAGTAGTGGTGGTGGGTGGGGTGAGAGGGGGTAGTGATGGGAAGAAAATGTTATTGCTTGCAGCTGCTCTCCGGGCCATTTTAATTTCATCAGAGATTACAAAGTGTGAAGAGCTCCGTTGTCGTAATACAAAGCCTCGACGCCGTGGCGTGCATCGCCGGCGCTGTTGCTGGGGTAACAAACTGCTGGAGCTGTTGAATTCCCCTTTTTATTATTTAATGGAGTTGGGAACCCAAACAAATGAGCAGCCTTTGCCTGGCTCAGCACTACAGGCCCTCATTAATCTAGATGTGGAGACGCTGATGGTACTAATTTCTCAGCCTCCGAGGTGTCTGTATCTATCCCCGTCACGGCCCAGCACAACAAATCGACCTCCATCAGACACAGCCTCAAAGGCATGACACGTTATGTTTATATCTCACCTGGATGCCCTCAATGTGCTCCCTCACTGTCCCTCCCCAGGGTCATGTGTCCATCCGTCTCTGTGGTAAAACGGAAAGACGGAGAGCGCTGCCTGGTTAGGTGACGCCCTTGACATTGGAGAGAAAGTTAAAGTTAATTTCCTGCAATTCTACACATTTTGTCGTGGGGCGTAGAGAACATTTTTCAGTTTTATAAAAAATGTCATGCAATTCTACGCATTTGCCATGGGGTGGAGAATTTTTTTTCCAGTT
Source organism: Oncorhynchus keta (assembly GCF_023373465.1). Classification (NCBI taxonomy): domain Eukaryota; kingdom Metazoa; phylum Chordata; class Actinopteri; order Salmoniformes; family Salmonidae; genus Oncorhynchus; species Oncorhynchus keta. The sequence continues at coordinate 7,394,466 of NC_068427.1, forward strand.
TTAAAGATAATTTCCTGCAATTCTACACATTTTGCAATGACTTATGCCATAGTTAATATAATATCTGAGTGAGAATGACTAACAAGTCAGGGAAGTCAGGGCTCCTAGACATGCGCCCTGTGTTTCTAGTCAGTATTTGGACATGACTCCTGCAAGTTTAGATAGCTGGCTAGACTAACTACCAATCTAAACATTGTTAGCTGACATGGCTAATTGAGTGACTGACATAACAAGAGAAAAATTGCTGATGTGTAACCAAATTTCAAAATTGCTCCTGGTGTTTTCCAGTATTCTTACTCTCAATAATAAATTGAGGGGGCGACCCTAGTGGCCCGGGACCCTAAGTGACTGCTTACTTCACTAATGCCCAGAACTGGCACTGGGTCACGGTGTATTTGTATTTGTATTTATTATGGAGGCAGGGAGCAGATACTCTTCCTGGGCTCCAGCAAAATGAAGGCAGTTTATATAATTTTAAAAACTTTACAATACATTCACAGATTTCACAACACACTGTGTGCCCTCAGGCTGATACTCCACCATTACCACATATTTACAGTACTAAATCCATGTGTGTGTGTGTGTATAGTGCGTATGTTATTCTGTGTGTTTGATTGCATATGTCTGTGCCTATGTTTGTGTGTTGCTTCACAGTCCCCTCTGTTCCATAAGGTATTTTTTATCTGTTTATTCAATAAAATGTTACTGCTTGCATCAGTTACTTGATGTGGAATAGAGTCCCATGTGGTCATGGTTCTATGTAGTACTGTGCGCCTCCCATAGTTTGTACTGGATTTGAGGACTGTGAAGAGACCTCTTGTGGCATGTCTTGTGGGGTATGCATGGGTGTCCAAGCAATGTGCCAGTAGTTCAGACAGACAGCTCAGTGCATTCAACATGTCAACACCTCTCATAAATACAAGTAGTGATGAAGTCAATCTCTCCTCCACTTTGAGCCATTAATATTAGCTCTCTGTGTACATAAAAGGGCCAGCTGTTGGGCCATCCAAGGGCCAGCCAGGTTATTTTTTGTGGCAACTGAATACACGACTGAACAGTAGTCAAGGAGTGACAAAACTAGGGCCTGTACGACCCGCCTTGTTGATAGTGTTGTTAAGAAGGCAGAGCCGTGCTTATTATAGACATACTTCTCCCCATATTAGCTACTGTTGTATCAATATGCTTTAACCATGACAGTTTACAATCCAGGGTTACTCCAAGCAGTTTATTAATCTCAATTTGCTCAATTTCCACATAATTTATTACAAGATTTAGTTGAGGTTTAGGGATTAGTGAATGATTTGTCCCAAATACAATGCTTTTAGTTTTAGAAATATTTAGGGCTAACTTATTCCTTGCCACTCTGAAACTTACTGCAACTAGTGAAACTAACCGCTAGCAAAACCCCTCGACAACATTCCGCTGAAAAGGTGAAATTCAAAAATATTTTTTTGAAATATGTAACTTTCACACATTAACAAGTCCAATACAGCAAAGGAAAGATATCTACCCATCGTGTCCGATTTCAAAAATGCTTTACAGCTAAAGCACAACATATGATTATGTTAGATCATAGCCAAGTCGAAAAAACACAGCCATTTTTCCAGACAAAGATAGGAGTCACAAGAAGAAATATAGATAAAATGAATCACTAACCTTTGATGATCTTCATCAGATGACACTCATGGGACATCACATTACACAATACATGTGTTTTGTTCAATAATTTGCATATTTATATCCAAAGATCTCAGTTTACATTGGCGCCTTACTGTTTTGATTCCAAAACATGCAGTGATTTTGCAGAAATACTCATAATAAACATTGATAAAAGAGACGAGTGTTATTCGTAAAATTAAAGATAGGCTTCTCCTTAAGGCTTCTCCTTAATGCAACCACTGTTTCAGATTTTTTTTTACTTTACGGAAAAAGCATAATCTGAGAACGGCGCTCAGAACCCAAGACAGCCAGAGGAATATCCGCCATTTTGGAATCAACAAAGTTAGAAACAACACGATAAATATTCACTTACCTTTGATGATCTTCATCAGAAGGCACTCCCAGGAATCCCAGTTCGACAATAAATGACTGATTTGTTCCATAAAGTTCCACCATGTATGTCCAAATAGCCACTTATTGTTAGCGTGTTCAGCCCAGTAATCCATCTTCATGAGCAGGCACTTCATCCAGACAAAAACTCGAAAAGTTCCGTTACAGTCCTTTAGAAACATGTCCAACGATGTATGGAATCAATCTTTAGGATGTTTTTAACATAAAACATGTATAATGTTCCAACCGGAGAATACCTTTGTCTTCAGAAAAGCACTGGAATGTGAGGTAACTCTGTCGGGAGTGCACGTCATGAGACCAAGGCTCTCTGCCAGACCTCTGACTCAGAGGTCTCATGATCCCCTCCTTTATAGTAGAATCCTCATTCAAGTATCAAAAGACGGTTGACATCTAGTGGAAGCCGTAGGAAGTGCAACTTTATCCATATCTCAATGTGTTGACATCTAGTGGAAGCCGTAGGAAGTGCAACTTTATCCATATCTCAATGTGTATGCCAAGCTTTGAAAAACTACAAACCTCAGATGTCCCACTTCCTGGTTGGATTTTTCTCAGGTTTTCACCTGCCATATGAGTTCTGTTATACTCACAGACATCATTCAAACAGTTTTTCTATCTAATACAATAATAATATGCATATATTAGCATCTGGGACAGAGTAGCAGGTAGTTCCCTCGGGGTACGCTATTCATCCAAAAGTGAAAATGCTGCCCCCTATCACAAAAAGGTTAAGTGTTGCAGTCATTTCTGTCACTGTAGTAGCTGCCATGTGTAGTGTTAAGTCATCCACATACATATATACTCTGGCTTTACTCAAAGTCAGGTTCATGTCGTTATTAAAGAAAATTGAAAAAAGCAAGGGGCCTAAACAGCTACCCTGGGGTATTCAAATCAAATTCAAAATCAAATCAAATTTATTTATATAGCCCTTCGTACATCAGCTGATATCTCAAAGTGCTGTACAGAAACCCAGCCTAAAACCCCAAACAGCAAGCAATGCAGGTGTAGAAGCACGGTGGCTAGGAAAAACTCCCTAGAAAGGCCAAAACCTAGGAAGAAACCTAGAGAGGAACCAGGCTATGTGGGGTGGCCAGTCCTCTTCTGGCTGTGCCGGGTGGAGATTATAACAGAACATGGCCAAGATGTTCAAATGTTCATAAATGACCAGCATGGTCGAATAATAACAAGGCAGAACAGTTGAAACTGGAGCAGCAGCACAGTCAGGTGGACTGGGGACAGCAAGGAGTCATCATGTCAGGTCGTCCTGGGGCATGGTCCTAGGGCTCAGGTCCTCCGAGAGAGAGAAAGAAGGAGAGAATTAGAGAACGCACACTTAGATTCACACAGGACACCGAATAGGACAGGAGAAGTACTCCAGATATAACAAACTGACCCTAGCCCCCCGACACAAACTACTGCAGCATAAATACTGGAGGCTGAGACAGGAGGGGACAGGAGACACTGTGGCCCCATCCGAGGACAACCCGGACAGGGCCAAACAGGAAGGATATGACCCCACCCACTTTGCCAAAGCACAGCCCCCACACCACTAGAGGGATATCTTCAACCACCAACTTACCATCCTGAGACAAGGCTGAGTATAGCCCACAAAGATCTCCGCCACGGCACAACCCAAGGGGGGTGCCAACCCAGACAGGATGACCACAACAGTGAATCAACCCACTCAGGTGACGCACCCCCTGCAGGGACGGCATGAGAGAGCCCCAGTAAGCCAGTGACTCAGCCCCTGTAATAGGGTTAGAGGCAGAGAATCCCAGTGGAAAGAGGGGAACCGGCCAGGCAGAGACAGCAAGGGCGGTTCGTTGCTCCAGAGCCTTTCCATTCACCTTCCCACTCCTGGGCCAGACTACACTCAATCATATGACCCACTGAAGAGATGAGTCTTCAGTAAAGACTTAAAGGTTGAGACCGAGTTTGCGTCTCTGACATGGGTAGGCAGACCGTTCCATAAAAATGGAGCTCTATAGGAGAAAGCCCTGCCTCCAGCTGTTTGCTTAGAAATTCTAGGGACAATTAGGAGGCCTGCGTCTTGTGACCGCAGCGTACGTGTAGGTATGTACGGCAGGACCAAATCAGAGAGATAGGTAGGTACAAGCCCATGTAATGCTTTGTAGGTTAGCAGTAAAACCTTGAAATCAGCCCTTGCTTTGACAGGAAGCCAGTGTAGAGAGGCTAGCACTGGAGTAATATGATAACATTTTTTGGTTCTAGTCAGGATTCTAGCAGCCGTATTTAGCACTAACTGAAGTTTATTTAGTGCTTTATCCGGGTAGCCGGAAAGTAGAGCATTGCAGTAGTCTAACCTAGAAGTGGGTAAAGATAATCTGTGCCGAGGGAAAAAGTCAATGCACATAAATATTTCCTGTATGGCAGGCATCAGATGCTAACAAAACTGAAGGAGGTAAATGCTGTTTGTGTTAAATGTGAGTATTTTTTCCTCATTGTTTAACACTGGGCTATAGCCACCTGGTATATAAAAAGGACACAACAACACCACGAACAGAGGACATCCATGGTTTAACACTTACGTGAAGGTAAGAGGAGCAGATGACATGCCTCAGAGATGAGTTTATAAGTGATCGGGTCACACAGTGAGAAAAGAGGACATTTCACCCCAACCACGGTAATAATATTGGCTAATGTGCTCTGTCATTGGACGTGTAAATTAAAATTACCCAAGTTCCTCCCCATGCACCCTTTCCATCACACTTGCGTCATAGGCCTTACACCCATTAAACGATCCCAGTCACTGTGGTAATTATGTGTGAGATCTGGGCTCACCAAAGACCACAGGGGAGTCTCTTAAAGGGGAAGTTGACCTAAAATCCCAAATATCCCAAGTGATTCCAAGCATTGAAACTAGTTAGGTGGAGTTTGTCTTCTCCCTTCGCAGTCTAAAACTGGAAAGCTGCAAAAACAGGTCATGTGACTAGTGATGTGTCTTTGTGCACTGCTAGCTCTGCTCCGTTGTCAGTCAAAGACCGACAAAGTCATTGTTTATTGAAAGTGTACGGCCGACTACTTTTGACCTAAAATGATTGGAATTATTTTATATCTTAATTTTATGTGGCCGACTGCAACGACAGTAGAGAAAGATAACAACTACGCATGTGCGCTCTTGTGGGGGAATCCCTTTATGTAAATACTGCACATAAGGCACTTATTCACGATCACAGAAGCTATTTTTTTCAGGGGAGAAGTGAAGACAGTGGCCTAGTATTACAGATTAGTTATACGAAGTAAACAACAACCTACATGTCTGATGACTAAATACTAGCGAGTGATGAAGGAAACTACTTGAGGGGCGCAGATGGTGTCCTCAAAACGTATTTATTTGAGCCTGCGTATTCTGACAAAGAACTGAGGCAAATTGATCTTCAGATGGCCGCCACCACTCCAGCCACCGAGACCACAGCAGTAGCAGGACCACAGCCCCAGCACAGCCCCAGGATGAACACAGATTGGTGGTGCAGTTGTGGTAACTGTGCCCCAATGCGGACTCATGAAGAATGCTTAAGTTGCAGCGAATTTGATTGCACAACCCTATTTCTAACAGAAGTAGAGGAATTTATTGATGATGAGTAGCAGCTAGTTTGCTTTCGCGACCACAGTGAAATTGCTGCCCACAACACTGGGGTCCTGAAAAAAAAAAATCTGGATTGCAAAAGTACATATGAAACGCAACCCTGTTTCAGCTGGGCGAAGTAGAAGCTGAAATATTGTCATGCAAATAAGCCATGGCTAGCCAACACATCAGACTTTGGAAAAATGTGTGAAAATATCCGTAGACAACATCAACGCAATGGGCGCCAGATGAGCTTGTTGTTGCTTGGTCCTTTGAAGACCAATCTACTAAGGCCAGAACCTGCGAGTGAGATGGGGATAATTACCTCAAAATTATTTGTGACACAATTGGAGTTCATGATACATACAATTCTAAACATGAAAGGAATGGACAGTTACTGTATAAAGAAAAACTTCCCCCCTAACACCTAAAATTGATGTGATACCATATTTATAACCTGTAATAAAAAGTAAGTCTATTATTCGGATACTCATTGCCGCTATCGACAGGGGGAGGTGGAGGTTACGAACACACAATACACCAGACTACATGCAAGCAAATAAGCCTACCCCAGGTGGTACCTGGATCCATGTTTTTCAAGTAAGGCTATGCTATACAGATGTTAAAAGCATGAAATGTTGTCATGAAAATAAACCATGGCTAGCCAACACATCAGACATTGTGTCACGTATGTCTTCGGCCTCTAGGTCATCAGCCTGCTGATTATGCCGCACAGGTCACCATTGTCAAGCGCACCGGTGCCTCATTGACACTCACCTGGACTCCATCACCTCCTTGATTATCTTCCCTATAGCTGTCACTCCCCTTGATCCTTTCCTCAGGTTTTATTGACTCTGTTTAATGTCGGTACGTTGTTTGTGGTTCGTGTTTATCGTTTTGTTTATTTATTAAAACACTCACTCCCTGTACTTGCTTCCCAACTCTCAGCGCACTCGTTACACATTGGAGATTATGATTATGATAAAAAGCGAGTAGACAAGATCCTAAGTAATTCGAATACAACCACACCTTTCATTTTTGTTCTGTCTATTCTGCAATGTAAGATGACACAATTACTGTCTATAACAATATAAGGTGAGACAATTACTGTCTATCTCCTCAACCCCATTGTCATCAAGACAGGGCACAAATACTAACCTGTAGAGCGCCTAGGTTATGTCTACATGATATGGGGCAATGGTTACAACACAATAAGATGACCCAAACTGCAATAATTAGACTATACAACTCCAAACACCTCCTTTGAACCTTCTCAAAAATGCTTCTGTATTTTGGCACGGCAACATAGCCAGTCCATGAAAGTAAAAAAGGAATAGCTGTGTCTTGAGTTTTTTTGGGGTGTTTTATTCCCATAATTTCCGATTGTATATCTTCTGAAGTCATCGTCGGTCACGTGCTAACACACTTATATTAGCAAGATTGTGTGTGTGTGTACATCGTTTGAGATTGAGTGTTTACACCGTATTTACTGTTTTTCATTGCTACGAGCATCTTCTGAATCTGTCTGTATCTTTCAACGTAAAACAGTGACATTGTATGCCTTCTATAGATTTCTTATATAAAGTGCAGCCAGGGAAGCTTGCTCTTGCTGCCATCCTTGTGGATTTACACTTTTCAGAACTAACCTTAGGCTAACTGTGATAAGGCTTTCAACTTTTGCGCCAGTTTGCCCCCAATAAAACTCACATCTGTGAGTATACAGTGCCTTCGGAAAGTAGTCAGACACCTTGACTTTTACCACAATATGTTACGTTACAAACTTTACAATTGATTGAACATTATATGGAAAGCCATACACGTGTCAGGGCACAGATCTGGGGAAGGGTACCAAAACATTTCTGCCGCATTGAAGGTCTCAAGAACACAGTGGTCTCCATTATCCTTAAATGGAAGACGTTTGGAACCTCTTCCCGGAGCTGAGCAATTGGGGGAGAAAGGCCTTGGTCAGGGAGCTGGCCAAGAACATGATGGTCACTCTGACAGAGCTCAAGAGTTCCTCTGTGGAGATGGGAGAACCTTCCAGAAGGACAACCATCTCTGCAGCAGTCCACCAATCAGGCCTTTACGGTAGAGTGGCCAGACGGAAGCCACTCCTCAGATATAGGAACATGACAGCCCTCTTGGAGTTTGCCAAACGGCACCTAAAGACTCTCAGACCATGAGAAACAAGTTTTTCTGGTCTAACATCTCTAGAGAGACCTGAAAATAGCTGTGCAGCAACGCACCCATCCAACCTAACAGAGGTTGAGAGGATCTGCAGAGAAGAATGAGACAAACTCCCTAAATACAGGTGTGCCAAGCGTACCCAGGAAGACTTGAGCTTGTAATCACTGCCAAATGTGCTTCAACAAAGTATTGATTGAAGGGTCTGAATATGTAAATGTTATATTTCAGTTTTTGTTTGTAATAAAATAGCAAACATTTCTAAAAACCTGTTTTGAATTGTCATTATGGGGTATGTGTGTAGATTGATGTGAAAAAAAACATTAATACATTTCAGAATAAGGCTGTAACGTAACAAAATTTGGAAAAAGTCAAGAGGTCTGAATATTTTCCTAAGGCACTGTTTATGTCACAGAGTTTGCCCCACAAGAATGCACATGCAGTTGTTACCCATCTCCACTGTTTTTGCAGTTGGCCACATAAAATAATGATATAAAAATAACTGCCATTGTTTTATAAGTACACATTTCCTGAGTCAAAACCAATAGCACTTTTGAATGAAAATGTTTTGCTAATTCGGACATATGCATTCAATAAAACAAAGAATTTGGCCACAATTCATCTCAAAAGTTCTTTGATTGACGAGCAGAGCTAGTAGTGCACTAAGACATGTCACTAGTTACGTGACCTGTTTTTGCAGTTTTACAGTTTTAGACTGCAGGGAGAGAGAGGAGGAGAAGGCAAACTACTGAACAAAAATATAAACTTATTGGCCCAGCCAATAATAATGAGTTTTTCTCCAAAGAATGGCTTTATTACAGACAGAAATACTCCTCAGTTTCATCAGCTGTCCGGTTGGCTAGTCTCAGACAATCCCGCAAGTGAAGAAGCTGGATGTGGAGGTTACGGGCTGGCCTGGTTACACGTGGTCTGGACGTACTGCCAAATTCTCTAAAATGACATTGGAGGCGGCTTATGGTAGAGAAATAAACATAAAATTCTCAGGCAACAGCTCTGGGGGACATTTCTCCGGTCAGTATGCCAATTGCACAATCCCTCAAAACTTGAGATATCTGTGAGATATCTGTGGCATTGTGTTGTGTGACAAAACTGCACATTTTTGCACAACATTTGAGAAAAATCTGCATATGGAACATTTCTGGTATCTTTTATTTAAGCTCATGGGACCAACACTTTACACGTTGCATTTATATTTTATGTTCAATGGAACCACTTGGGAAATTTGAAATTTTAGGTAAACTTCCCCTTTAAATGCTTCAGACCGTGAGCTGGATTCCCTCCGGGATAAAGAGCATGGATGGTGTCTGTGTAATGGATTATGTGATGCAGATTTATCATGCATTTGCATAGAGTTCAAAATGATACTCTGTGATATAACCTACTTTAGATTTTCAATATTCCTCTCCACGAATGAGAATTTGAAATGTTGATGTTTCGCAAAAACCGAGGTGTTAGCAAAAATCTATGCGTTGGCATGAAACTATACTTGATTTATCCTACTACCTAAGGGATTGAGATCTGGTGATGGATTCTCAGTCTTGAGGAAGCAGATTTGTTCATTTTGGTATGCATGCTTCTTACTGGCCGACCATGAGAGTACTCGAGAGTGCGCCCATCAATATTGATGAAATACAAATGCTAAAACATGATCCAATTACATGGGAGTACTAGAAGTGGAAGTGGAAGCCTACATTTTTTAAATACGTGTCTAATGGATGTTCCTTATGAGCCTTTTATACATTTGCGTAATGTTATTTCAGGTGGGATGTGAATTTCCCACAATGAAATATCATGCTGTGTTGCTATGTCAACCATGTCTTCTAATTTGAGGTGTTTCTCATTTTCGCCTGTCTTCAACAATTGTAAGCTACTGGCATGTTGTATAAAATGGCATCACAAAACACCTCCCCAACAAAACATCTCCCCAACATACGCTGCTGTACAACAGTGTACAGCAATACCAAATGGTGCTACCATTCTTCCTAACTCTGTATGCCTATTCAGTCAAACCTAATGAGCTTGAAGTGAAGGGATCATTTTTGGCTTTGATGTCTCTGGTTAACTAATTAAACTCATGAAAATCTGGAATTTGTTCTGAATTAGATATAGCAGAGTGTATGCGGACATCACTGCTAAAGAAGTAGACAGGAGAGTGAATGTTTGGGGATGAATCTCAAACTTAGAACATCCTGAGAAATGAGTTGTACTGTATATGGCTCATGAAGTAATGAGCTCTGAATATAAATGTAGGAGAAGACTTAGGAAAGAATAGGAAAACAACTAAATATCTTGTGGCTGCCATGGGTTTTCTTCCATGCAACCTCTTCGGGTTCCACTCTCTTCATGACCAGCTGTTGATATTGAAGCCTGTTCCAAAATTAGGAGGAAAGGAAGTCCAAGGACACCAGGCTTCCCACCATTGTGACTAGTGATCAAGATGGCTCAGCTGGTTGGACCATGGATTTAGTATCACCACAATGGTGGGTTCCATGCCTGCATTGGTTTCAAAAAAGGGCTTCTACTCCTTGACCATAATGTAATGTAATGTATGAAAAGATGTAAGTACAATTTATAATCATGTATTCCTAATGACGATTCAAGTCAAATCAAACGAAAGCTTATTCCTCACATGCATAGTACACAGAGGGTCTGAAAGGTACAGTGAAATGCTTACTTGCTGCTCTTCCCCAAACAACGCAGAATAATATAAAGTAGTACAGCTAATCAACAGACAATAAGTAGATTAATAAAGTTGAATACAAAATATTTATAGTCTTCATTAAATAACATTTTATATAAAAAAAAAGTAGATGGAGAGGAAAATGTAGCAGAAAGACGACCAACTCCTGCATTTTAAATGCCTTTTGAAATGGGAGAGTTTGTTTGAACCCTCCCTCAGGACAGAGCCTCCCATTTAGATATCACCCTCAATACAAGAGAAAGGCAACAAAATGGTTTCCAGATAGCAGTGGTCCCTTGAGACATCACAGGCCTGCTTTGTATAAGGATTTGTTATTGCAGACAAGCATTGAAACACTGATAGATGTGACGCAACCTTGGGACATACTTAATAACCATTTTATTAGCTTTCGATGATGGTCTAAGATCAAAGACAAGCTTGTTTGACATTCGGATGCATTTGGCTGATTGGCAATTCATAATTTTCCCTCTAATTCACCATTTTCCCTCTAATTCACAAGCCCATCCCTCTGTAAATTGGCATATTTTTTTATTTTTTTTAAATACACACAAAAATGTGTTGACAAATCATAAAATCAGTCATTATTTTTCCATGTTTAAGAAATGAATGAATATTAGTTTAATCAAATGTTTGTAATTATAATACTTTACATTTGTTTAGGTTTGTAGATGTCGAAGATTACGATTCCTTAATTAAATGCCAAGTGGATTTGATTTGTCATGGTGATGCTGGTGCATGTCAGGATGTTTTGCCAGTAATTTAGTAAACCTAATTGACATAAATTATTCTTTCACAATGACAGAAATGTCTTAGACTGCAGACAAGATACATTGAAAAACCGTTTCAGCTATATACACTACCATTCAAATGTTTGGGTTCACTTAGAAATGCCGTTGTCTTTGAAAGAAAGCAAAACCTTTTTGTCCATTAAAATGACATCAAATTGATCAGAAATACAGCGTAGACATTGTTAATGTTGTAAATGACTATTGTAGCTGGAAACGGCAGATTTTTTAAATTGGAATATCTACATAGGCGTACAGAGGCCCATTATCAGCAACCATCACTCCTGTGTTCCAATGGCACGTTGTGTTAGCTAATCCAAGTTTATCAATGACTGGTAAATGATCCAAGACCAGCTCAGTTAATCCCTACTATTGTGACAATGAGTCGTCATAATGCTGCATAAAATGTACATGATATTAGGGGCATTGGCAAACACAATGTAAGTAATTTAATTTATGTACCCCTAATTGCACCGAATATATCTGTTTATCCTACAGCTATTGTAAGCAGTAATCATGAGCCTATTAACCAGAGTTACAGTGTTAGCACTGAGGCGGTGTGCAATAGTAGGAAGACCACTTTATGCAGCTCACCCTACACGATCAGCTCCAATGTAAATAACATGAGTAAGTCTACCTCTGGTAAGCTTCCCAGTAAAGCATTAAAAACCATCAAGCAACCCAGAAAAGTGCTAAAAATAGCCCATATTAACATAAGAAACAAGGTCCATGAAGTCAATAACTTGCTTGTAACAGATGACATTCATATTCTGACAATCTGAAACTCAGTTAGATAATACCTTTGATGATACAGTGGTAGCAATACATGGTTATAAGATCTACCGAAAAGACAGAAATGCCAACGGTGGTGGTGTTGCGGTCTATATTCAGAACCACATTCCTGTAGAGACGATCTAATGTTAAATACTGTTGAAGTAATATAGCTACAGGTTCATCTGCCTCACCTAAAGCCCATGCTTGTGGAAAGCAGCTATAGCTGCTATACCACCAAGTGCTAACAGTCAATATCTGGATAATATGTGTGAAATGCTTGATAATGGATGTGATATCAACAGAGAAGTATATTTTCTGGGTGATTTAAATATTGACTGGCTCTCATCAAGGTGCCCACTTCAAACGTCAAACTGTAACCAGTGCCTGCAACCTGGATCAGGTTGTCAGTCAACCTACTAGCGTAGTTTCAAACAGCACAGGAATTAAATCGTCAACATGCATTGATCACATCTTTACTAATGCTGCAGATATTTTCAAATCCATAGGATCTAGTGATCACAATATAATAGCCATATCTAGGAAAACAAAAGTTGCAAAAACTGGGCCTAATATAGTGTATAAGAGGTCATACAATACGTTTTGTAGTGATTCATATGTTGATGATGAAAATAATATTTGGTGGTCTGTAGTGTATAATGAGGAGCAACCAGACGCTACACTTGACACATTTATGAAACTACTTATTCCAGTTACTAATAAGCACGCACACATTAAGAAAACAACTGTAAAAACTGTTAAATCCCCTTGGATTGATGAGGAATTGAAAAATTGTATAGTTGAGAGGGATGAGGCAAAAGGTATTAAGTCTGACAGCCCAACTGATTGGCAAACGTACTTATAATTTAGAAATCATGTGACAAAAAAAAAGAAAATAAACTACAATATGAAACTAAGATAAATGATCTGAAGAATGACAGTAAAAAGCTTTGGGGCACCTTAAATGACATTTTGGGAAAAAAAAGCGAATTCGGCTCCTACATCATTCATCACAAAGTCCACTGATATTGAAAACTACTTACTTGACTTTTTCATTGGCAAGATAAGAAAACTTAGGATGACATGCCAGCAACAAACGCTGACACTAAACATCCAAGTATATCATACCGAATTTTGAATTCTGTGAAGTCAGTGTGGAAGAGGTGCAACAATTATTGTTATCTACAATGACAAGCCACCGGGGTCTGACAATCTGGATGGAAAATTACTGAGGCAGACGATATTGCCATTCTTATTTGCCACATCTTCAATTTAAGCCTACCGAGTGAGCACGTGCCCTCAGGCCTGGAGGGAAGCTAAAGTTATTCAACAACCCAAGAATAGTAAAGCCCCCTTTACTGGCTCAAATAGCCAACCAATCAGCCTGTTACCAACCCTTAGCAAACTTCTGGGAAAAAAAATAGTTTGACCAGATACAATGCTAATTCACAGTAAACAAATTGACAACAATTTCAGCATGCTTATGGGGAAGGACACTCAACAAGCACAGCACTTACACAAGTGATTGATGATTTGGCTGATGATAAAATTATTGTGGGGTCTGTCTTGTTAGACTTCAGTGCAGCTTTTGACATTATTGATAATAGTCTGCTGCTGGAAAAACGTATGTGTTATGGCTTTACACCCCCTGCTATAATGTGGATAAAAGTTACTTGTCTAACAGAACACTAGTTCTTTAATGGAAGCCTCTCAAATATAATCCATTAGAATCAGGAATTCCCCAGGGTAGCTGGTTAGGCCCCTTGCTTTTTTCAATTTTTACTAACGACATGCCACTGACTATGAGTAAAGCCATAGTGTCTTTGTATGCGGATGACTCAACACTATACACATCATCTACTACAGCGACTGAAATGGCTGCAACACTGAACAAAGACCTGCAGTTAGTTTCTGAGTGGGTGGCAAGGAATAAGTTAGCCCTAAGTATTTCTAAAACTAAAAGCATTGTATTTGGAACAAAACACTCACTAAACCCTAAACCTCAACTAAATCTTGTAATAAATAATGTGGAAATTGAGCAAGTTATGATGAATAAACTGCTTGGAATAACCCTAGATTGTAAACTGTCATGGTCAAAACATATTGATGTATTAGTAGCTAAGACGGGGAGAAGTCTGTCTATAATAAGCAATGCTCTGCCTTCTTAACAACAATGCAGGTCCTAAATGCCCGAGTTTTGTCGCTCCTTAACTACTGTTCATTCGTGTGGTCAGGTGCCACAAAAAAGGACTTAGGAAAATTGCAATTTGCTCAGAACAGGGCAGCACGGCTGGCCCTTGGATGTACAGAGAGAGCTAATATTAATAATATACATGTCAATCTCTCCTGGCTGAAAGTGGAGGAGAGATTGACTTCATTACTACTTTTTTTTTATGAGAGGTTGAATGTTGAATGCATGTTGAATGCACCAGGCTGTCTGTCTGAACTACTGGCACACAGCTTGGACATCCATGCATACCCCACAAGACGTCTCTTCACAGTCCCTAAGTCAAGAACAGACTATGGGAGGTACACAGTACTCCATAGAGCCATGACTACATGGAACTCAATTCCACATCATGAAACTGCAAGATTGCCAGAGTGCTCCTTGCTGAGCAGCCTTTCAGGTTGTCGATATAGGACTTGTTTTACTGTGGATATAGATAATTTTGTACCCGTTTCCTCCAGCATCATCACAAGGTTCTTTGCTGTTGTTCTGGGATTGATTTGCACTTTTCACGCCAAAGTACATTTGTCTCTTGGAGACAGGACGAATCTCCTTCCTGAGCGGTATGACAGCTGTGTGAACCCATGGTGTTTATACTTGCATGCGATTGTTTGTACAGATGAACTTGGTACCTTCAGGCATTTGGAATTTGCTGGCAAGGATGAACCAGACTTGTGGAGGTCTGCAATTCTTTTTTCTGAGTGTAACAGTTTTCTTTAGGTGAAGTAGAGGCGGACCAAAATGCAGTGTGGTTGTTATTCCTTGTACTTTAATAAAGAAACTGTACACGAATAAACTAACAAAACAACAAACGTGCGAAACCCTAAAACAGTCCTATCTGGTGCAAAACACAGAGACAGGAACAATCACCCACAAACACACAGTGAATCCCAGGCTACCTAAGTATGATTCTCAATCAGAGACAACTAATGACACCTGCCTCTGATTGAGAACCATACTAGGCCGAAACATAGAAATACCCCAAAACATAGAAAAACAAACATAGACTGCCCACCCAACTCACGCCATGACCATACTAAATAAATACAAAACAAAGGAAATAAAGGTCAGAACGTGACACTGAGGCTGATTTGTTTTGATTTTCCCATGATGTCAAGCAAAGAGGCACTGAGTTTGAAGGTAGGCCTTGAAATACATCCACAGGTACACCACCAATTGACTCAAATAATGTCAATTAGCCTATCAGAAGCTCCTAAAGCCATGAAATCATTATCTGGAATTTTCCAAGCTGTTTAAAGGCACTGTCAACTTAGTGTATGTAAACTTCTGACCCACTGGAATTGTGGTACAGTGAAATATGAGTGAAATAATCTGTCTGTAAACAAGTGTTGGAAAAATAGACAAGTGTTGCACAAAGTAGATGTCCTAACCGACATGTCAAAACTATAGTTTGTTAACAAGAAATTTGTGGAGTGGTTGAAAAACGAGTTTTAATGACTCCAACCTAAGTGTATGTAAACTTAGAACGTCAACTGTACATACATCCTCACACAAAGTCATCATGTCCTTAGCTATAATGAATCTATCTTCCAACATGGTAAAGTATTACATTCACTTTACATGGCATGCCGAGCAAAGAATCACATGCTTTTCTAAGAACTACTGATTCAAATGACTAATACCCACTGTTTGTGCGTTCACAAAGAAGTACAAAGGGATTTGGTGGTCCTAAAGGAGAGGTGCCATGTTCTATTGATGTTTTTCAGTATAGTCCAGTTTATATTTTCTCAGTTGTATCGTATTTTTTGTCCTCAGCTCACATTTCATGTCCCTCAGCAGCAGTAGCAAATTTGAAACCCCCCCCTGACCTTTATTTCTCTTCACATTCAATGTGTTTTTCAGTTAAAAAGCAATCCTGTGACATGGCAATCAAGTGTCATAACCACTTCAGTTGGCCTTAAACGAAGCACAGTCTTTTTCATTTCTGTGTTCAGAACACTTATTGCTCAGAATAACACTGTCTGGTATCTGAGGGACGGTGAGACATTGTTCGACCGTAAAAATGTAGGATTTGAGCAGGGTTTTCGGTATTTCTTGTTGTCAGAAAGATATGGATGCAGTTCAATGCCTGATCATTATAATTCACCATTACATTTCTTGGTAGTCCAAAAAATCTTGCTATCAGGTTGTACATCACAGCTGGCCAGGTACATTGTTTGCTGCCACAACTCATTCGGGATGCACTGTTTCAGTTTCAATGACTCAATATTTTGAACAAAAAACAGACAACTGTACCTAAGGCTGGGAATTTCAATACAATCAAACTAGCAAGGTCAATGATCTCAAGTCTGTCATAAAGTGGCTAATATGCTAGCGCACATGTGTCAAACACAAGCCCCGTGGGTGGAATAGGACACACAAGTGAGAATAAATGAATCAACAGTTGAGTCATCTAGTTTATGAAATTACAGCCTGATGCGCTCACATCCGGGAATTCAACTTCAAATGCGCAGCTGTAGTGTGTCCCTTTTACAATGCACAGCGGAGGGAAAGTGTACAGACAAATGCCACTGTCCGAGCTATGTGCATAGGCAACTGAGGGAGAGATAGCATACCTTTTTATGGTTGTTTGATAAATAGGATTGTGAATTTCCAGTCTCCCATGATATTTACACATTTGCAGAAATCCATTCATGGATTTTGTGGCTTTTGGCGAATACGTTCTTATGATCTCATTCACTGAGTTCAAAGTGAATGATGGAAGGTCCGTGTGGCAAATGGCTTATTTGCATATAGGCATACTGTAAATCTGATTGGCTATGGAACACCGGTCTGCGTAGAATTTGGTCCACGTCAGGACATATGTTTTTATTTTGCGTTATTTACTGCAGTACCTTTTAATTGTCCAAACGTATGGCCGCTTTCCCACTTTATATCACTATAGAATTTTCACAAATGCCTTAGTATACGTCATTCCCAAACCTTCAATGAATTTATGAAAACTTGAAAATGACCCCCCCACAAAAGTGCAATATTCTCCCTGGTGGTGTATATGAACTGATTTCTATAAGATTTCTTGTTCCTAAAATGCTGTCAGTTTTACTATTTTACATTTACATTTAAGTCATTTAGCAGACGCTCTTATCCAGAGCGACTTACTATAAATGGTAATTAGATTTCCGGTAAGTTAAATGAATAATGCATGCTAGGTAACTGAACCTTAGTCCAATTTCACTCACAGATGGGTCAAGGCCATGTGATTTGTTGTGTAGTGTCATGTCACGGTCCTTTCCAACAGTACTCACGGAACCAAGGAAAAGTACATAGAAGATTACATAGAGGCCTCAATGTCTACTATTGAGATGGTCACTTTCTAAGGTTAAATAATGTCCTGCTGTCGTCAATGCCTGTGTTGTACACTATTGCCACAGATAGAACAATGAGCCAGATATTTCACTGGATGTATAAATGTGGAACATTGGGTTGGCGTTTCCAATCACTACCAAATATGGTGATGAGAATAAGCCCAGTGGCCGGCAGCGGGAGAAGATGCAGCAAATTCTGCAAAATTTCTCATCGATTAAACATCTCCATACAGTTTTCTGTTTCTAAAACTATAATCTGTAGCAAACATAGTGGACTACATTTTGTAGACTTTACCCTTTGCCAGAGTTGTAAAAAATTGCATTGTTTAGGAGTGCAAGGGCAAATTGAGTTATTGCACACCAGATATTTGATTTGGAGATAGGCCTAGAAAAATTTGGATAGGCATTTTTCTACTTGTTTATTACACTTATTTTGCAATGTGCACTGTATATTATTTCATAAAACAATCATTTTATACTAGTGCATAGTACTTGGAGCAACCTCGTTACATATACAAATGATTACCTATCCCAGTATATTAAAATAAGACAGTAGACCAGTTGCCAACAACATAAAACTCATCTTCAGGTGCACTTTAATCTCAATGGGCAAACAAGCATATATTTGACATGACCATTTATACCACGGCAGGCAGTAGTACTATAAAAAGGTACCTTACCTTTAGTAGACGTATCATAAGGCGTGACCTAAATCACAAGGCGCAGACGGCGAGGCTTTCAGTTGAATATCAAATCAAATCAAATGTATTTATATAGCGCTTCGTACATCAGCTGATATCTCAAAGTGCTGTACAGAAATGGTGATGATTTCATCACCATCCAATGGATCTGCCAGTTGACGCTCAAAAGACAGCAAACTGAAGTGGTTCAGCCGGGCGCTTGTCATTGATGTGCGAAGATGACTTTTTTATCCTAGTTGTTGTTGAGAAAAGTCCATCCACACTGCATGATGTCATTGGAAATGTGACAATGATCCTTAACAGAGAGTTTATATTATGGAAAATATCATCAAGGCACACCCATAATGGAGGAAAAGTCACTCTTTCTATGTTCATTTTGAGACTCAACTGCAGAATAAAAAAAGTGAATTCAGCATCCTCAATTGATATTGCATAATGATGTGGTCTTCAGCTGCTCTTTAAGGCCGCAGGTTTGGGATTCTTTGGAAAAGGAGGCTGCCGCTTGCATGATCCCATATGTGTCTTCTTGAAATCTTGAGTTTAACTCAATCTGACTCATTTACATACATTTACATTTAAGTCATTTAGCAGACGCTCTTATCCAGAGCGACTTACAAATTGGTGCATTCACCTTATGACATCCAGTGGAACAGCCACTTTACAATAGTGCATCTAAATCTTTTAAGGGGGGAATGAGAAGGATTACTTTATCCTATCCTAGGTATTCCTTAAAGAGGTGGGGTTTCAGGTGTCTCCGGAAGGTGGTGATTGACTCCGCTGTCCTGGCGTCGTGAGGGAGTTTGTTCCACCATTGGGGGGCCAGAGCAGCGAACAGTTTTGACTGGGCTGAGCGGGAACTGTACTTCCTCAGTGGTAGGGAGGCGAGCAGGCCAGAGGTGGATGAACGCAGTGCCCTTGTTTGGGTGTAGGGCCTGATCAGAGCCTGGAGGTACTGAGGTGCCGTTCCCCTCACAGCTCCGTAGGCAAGCACCATGGTCTTGTAGCGGATGCGAACTTCAACTGGAAGCCAGTGGAGAGAGCGGAGGAGCGGGGTGACGTGAGAGAACTTGGGAAGGTTGAACACCAGACGGGCTGCGGCGTTCTGGATGAGTTGTAGGGGTTTAATGGCACAGGCAGGGAGCCCAGCCAACAGCGAGTTGCAGTAATCCAGACGGGAGATGACAAGTGCCTGGATTAGGACCTGCGCCGCTTCCTGTGTGAGGCAGGGTCATACTCTGCGGATGTTGTAGAGCATGAACCTACAGGAACGGGCCACCGCCTTGATGTTAGTTGAGAACGACAGGGTGTTGTCCAGGATCACGCCAAGGATCTTAGCGCTCTGGGAGGAGGACACAATGGAGTTGTCAACCGTGATGGCGAGATCATGGAACGGGCAGTCCTTCCCGGGAGGAAGAGCAGCTCCGTCTTGCCGAGGTTCAGCTTGAGGTGGTGATCCGTCATCCACACTGATATGACTCCTAATCTGTCTGTCTAGAATATTGTTCCAAAGTTGCCTCAGGTCACTGTCACTTGTAATGCTGGATGTTTTCCCTAATGAAGTTGGGAAAAGTCTGCCAATTTTTACAGGCAGTTTTCGCTCCTGTGATGCGCTCACATCCCAATGACTAATATCCTGCTTAATCATCATCTCTTCAGTTATCTTGAGAACTTTATCAAAGTCTGCCCCTGACGTATCTAAACCAATACTGTCCATCACAGATAAAGCAGAGCTTTTGAAACCCCTTCTTAGCAAAATCACTAGTGTCAAACAATTTACTAAATGCGACTAACAGGAATAAAAACTTCTTGTTCTGGATTTGTTGTAAGAGGGCACCAGCTTCTAATTTGGTTTGTCTTTAAGCCTCTGAAAAATCTGAAAGAACTTCTAAAATGACATCTAGCAGTAACAGCGCTTTACTGATAGACCCTGATTTTGAACTCTAACGTACATCCGTGAATCTTTCTATGTCGATACATGGTCTATTAGGATCCAACTCCATCTGTACTTCTATGAAACCAGCATGTCTGTGGGATCCCCTCATACATGTGTGTAGCTGGTTTACCGTGTCAAAAGAAGTACGGACATGTCCCGACACTTTTTGCCACGGTGCACAGAACCAAATTCGAATGGTGTGAGTTGCAATGCACATATACCGCTTGCTTAAATGTTTGCTTTAGTAGGACATAATATATGCCAATAATAATAATATATAATAATATATGCCATTTAGCAGACGCTTTTATCCAAAGCGACTTACAGTCATGTGTGCATACATTCTACGTATGGGTGGTCCTGGGAATCGAACCCACTACCCTGGCGTTACAAGCGCCATGCTCTACCAACTGAGCTACAGAAGGACCCTGTTCCCTGACATGACTGAAGCGCCATCGGGAAAAAAAACACACAGAGTGGGATCCAACTCCAGGGGTTGCAACACAGACAAATCAGCGGTTTCCATAAACCCAACAGCCCTTTCTTTAATCATTCCAGCATGAATGTATTGGATGCACACAGCAATAAGTTCTCGTTTAGATTGATATTTATTTTCATCTGCTAGTATGGCAAAATATGTGGAAGGTGCAGAATGAACTTAATATTTCATCCTGCACAGTAACAATGATGCTGCACATTCCAGCAACTTGTTCTGAATTTCGGGGCTCATAAGTGTGGCATTGTGAGGTAGCTCATTAAGCCTGTTTTGTATTTCTGAGTCATACTTTGAGATGAAATTTAAGATTTCTAAAAAGTGACCTTTGTTGATTGCCTCTTCGGTTTCTCTATGCCCTCTGAGTGGATTATCCTGCTTTGCACACATCCAAACAATATCTATGACCACTTTAACATGTGCATGGTTTCTTTCTATAAAATCCATGTTTGCATCACCATGTATTTGGTTCAACACAGTCCCATGACTTCTAGGCTCATGAGTCGCCTTGTAGGATTCAAATTTTGCAAGGGCACTAGCTTGTAATTTGCTATTCTCGTGTTTGCAGCAAGCATTTCTTGTGAGTTTCCAGTTTTTAAATCCATCTCGTACAAATCTGAATTCGACATTTGCCCCAGGAAAGTGCCTAAAAAACAATAAATTGCATGTTTTACTTTACTACACCCAATCCACACAAACTGGTCATACCACCTTGAAGAGAAGCAGAGTGATTTGCTAATTATCATACTTGAAGGGAACTTTGCTAACTTTGGTTGACAAGCTGGTTCATCAACGGCAGACAAATCTGTCGGTGGATCTACTGCAGGTTCACCCCCGCCTGTAGCATCAAGAACGAGAGGAGACGGTAGGGTAGGCAAGCATGCCTGGCTCAATGTGGAATTGGCAGTTGTGATGGCGATTGCGGTTATTTCTATCCTGGCACCACCTGTTAATGTCTCATTCTGGAAGCTATCGGTAGTTTGATCAAAATTATTTTCTGCCACACACTCTTTTTTTTCCTCCAGACGTCTATTTTTGAAAAACCTATTGATGGACATTTGGTTTACCATTGCCTGAACTACTAAATGACCTTAGCTGGTGAGTCAATTCGAGTAAGCTTGCGTGGTAGAGCTCGTGATCTTATGCCCTACAAAGTTTATCCACGTGACGTTGTATGATTTAAAAAATGTTTAACCAATAGTCGGAAGCCAACTATTTATTTGTTACATTATATTTAATTTACCCATAGAAAATAAATCTCACAGGCATTTCTTTTAAACACATAATAAATAAATAAAAATAAAAATGTGTATTGAAAAATATGAATAACTTTGTGGGGTAGGACTGAGATACCCGTGGCTATGCCACTGTTGTACGCGCACACAGTAGGTGTTCCCTAATGGAAATATGCAAATAAATGCTAGAACCCGCCAATAGGATCTCACTAGCTCGTGTTTGGCTCTGCACACTTCCTTGCTTGTTCTGCCGACTATGATTCATTTTCTCCCATTGGCTCTGGTCTATCTTGGGTTAGTTATACAAATCTTTGCTAATCCTGCAAGGAAGGGAAGTTCCACCTTTCCTTGGCTGCAAGAAAAACACATACAGTATATACTGCAAGAGTGCACACACACACTTTTTAACTTGAGTTTGAATGAACCTACAAATCCCTGTGCTGTTCTTTCCAGTAAATGAGCCAAATTATAACTTTAAAACAACCCACGAAGTCCTCACTTCTTTCAAATTTGCATATCTCAAACCTGTATGTGTGTTCCTATTTGTGTGTGTGTGTGTGTATATTTGTGTGTGTGTGTGTGTGTGCGTCTGTGCGGCAGCACGCGTGTTGGTTTGTGTGTGTGTGTATTTCTCTGTGTGTGTGTGTGCACGCTGGATTTTCCCTTCAGTTGGTTAATTAATGCCCTTCATTTGTCATGCCACCCCTTTTCCTCCTCTTAAAACCAATTTTGGTCCTGGGTTTCTCTCTTTCCACGCGATGACGCGCGCGCACACACACACACACACACACACACACACACACACACACACACACACACACACACACACACACACACACACACACACACACACACACACACACACACACACACACACACACACACACACACACACACACACACACACACACACACACACACACACACACACACACACACACACACACACACACACACACACACACACACACACACACACACACGCACACACATACACACAAGGACACCCACGCTCCATCGCCTTGATCTGCTTCCAACAGAGACCTCTTTTAAAGGGCTCTTAATGGGCTGAGGAGAAATTGTAATACATCTGGATTCATTATTGCAAATGTACTGGCTCCTTATTTGTAACCCTTTCTACCATTTTAATAGTCCCAGACAGTGTTCCAGATCAATCCACTACAATACTAAGGCACATTCAATATATTGTAATGGTAAGATTGGAAATAAAATTTCTGAGGAATATGAGACAGGAAGTGAGAACATATTCGTTTTCATACACCAATTTGGCATTGATGTATAATGTGCCTATTACGATCATCACTGATAATACTGGATAGATGAATATAGTTATGCAAATATAAGATTTGTAAAAATGCTAATGTGCAACATATTTATTTAACCTTTATTTGACCAGAGAGTCATACTGAGACCAAGGTCTATTTTACAGATGAGCTCTGAATTACTTAAATTACACATTTTGTTACACTACAGTTCAAAAGTTTGGAGTCACTTAGAAATGTTCTTGTTTTTTCATGAAAACATACATGAAATGAGTGAATAGGAAATATAGTCAAGGCGTTGAAGTTGAAGTCGAAGATTACATAGACCTTAGCCAAATACATTTAAACTCAGTTTTTCACAATTCCTGGCATGTAAATCCTAGTAAAAATTCCCTGTCTTAGGTCAGTTAGGATCACCACTTTATGTGAAATGTCAGAATAATAGTAGAAAGAATAATTTATTTCAGCTTTCATTTATTTCATCACATTTCTAGTGGGTCAGAAGTTTACATACACTCAATTAGTATTTCGTAGCACTGCCTTTCAATTCTTTAACTTGGGTCAAGCGTTTTGGGTAGCCTTCCACAAGCTTCACACAATAAGTTGGGTGAATTTTGGCACATTCCTCCTGACAGAGCTGGTGTGACCGAGTCAGGTTTGTAGGCCTCCTTGCTCACAGACGCTTTTTCAGTTTGGCCCACAAATTTTCTATAGGATTGAGGCCAGGGCTTTGCAATGGCCACTCCAATACCTTGACTTTGTTGTCCTTAAGCCAGTTTGCCAAAATTTTGGAAGCATGCTTGAGGTCATTGTCTATTTGGAAGACCCATTTGCGACCAAGCTTTAACTTCCTGACTGATGTCTTGAGATGTAGCTTCAATATATCCACATCATTTTACTTCCTCATGATGCCATCTAGTTTGTGAAGTGCACCAGTCCCTCCTGCAGCAAAGCACCCCCACAACATTATGCTGCCACCCCCGTGCTTCAGCGTTGGGATGGTGGTCTTCAGCTTGCAAGCTTCCCCCTTTTTCCTCCTAACATAACGATGGTCATTATGGCCAAACAGTTCCATTTTTGTTTCATCACACCAGAGGACATTTCTCCAAAAAGTACGATCTTTGTCCCCATGTGCAGTTGCACACCGTAGTCTGGATTTTTTATAGTGGTTTTGGAGCAATGGCTTCTTCCATGCTGAGCGGCCTTTCAGGTTAGGTCGATATCGGACTCGTTTTTACTGTGGATATAGATACTTTTGTACCTGTTCCTCCAGCATCTTCACAAGGACTTTTGCTGTTGTTCTGGGATTGATTTGCACTTTTCGCCACAAAGTACGTTCATCTCTAGGAGACAGAATGCATCTCCTTCCTGAGCGGTATGATGGCTGCATGGTACCATGGTGTTTATACTTGCGTACTATTGTTTGTACAGATGAACTTGGTACCTTCAGGCGTTTGGAAATTGCTCCCAAGGATGAACCAGACTTGTGGACGTCCACATTTTTTTTCTGAGGTCTTGGCTGATTTCTTTTGATTTTCCCATAATGTCAAGCAAAGAGGCACTGCGTTTGAAAGTAGGCCTTGAAATACATCCTCAGGTACACCACCAATTGACTCAAATTATGTCAATTAGCCTATCAGAAGCTTCTAAAGCCATTACATCACTTTCTGGAATTTTCCAGGCTGTTTAAAGGCACGTTCAACTTACTGTATGTAAACTTCTGACTCACTGGAATTGTGATACAGTGAATTGTTGGTGAAATAGTCTTCATGTAAACAATTGTTGGAAGAATTACTTGTGTCATACACAAAGTAGATGTCGTAACCAAAACTATAGTTTGTTGACAATACATTTGTGGAGTGGTTAAAAAATGTGTTTTAATGTATGTAAAATTCCAACTTCAACTGTACATGTGATATGAATAAAGCAGTATGTAAACATTATTAATCTGACTAGTGTTCCATTATTAATGTTACTAGTGATTCCATGTCTATGTATACAGGGCAGCAGCATCTAAGGTGCAGGATTGAGTAACCGGGTGGTAGCCGGCTAGTGATGGCCATTTAACAATCTGATGGCCTTGAGATAGAAGCTGCTTTTCAGTCTCTCGGTCCCAGCTTTGATGCACCTCTATTGACCTTGACTTCTGTATGGTAGTGGGGTGAACATGCCATGGCATGCCGTGGTTGATGTCCTTGATGATCTTTTGGCCTTCCTATGACATCGACTCCTGTAGGTGTCCTGGATGACAAGCAGTGTGACCCCGGAGATGTGTGTAGACAGCATCTAAAGTATATATATACTGAAATCCTTAGAGTTATTTTTATGCGCTCTAGAGAACAACATATACTTAGTTTTACCTGCATTCAATACTAATTTCAGGTCAATAAAGTTAGTCTGTAATACCATGAAGGCAGGCTGTAGTTCAGATAGATTCTGGTCAATTGTGGGGGCTATACATACACACCAGTATCATCGGCATACTGTACAAGTGCATGTTACATTTTTACAGACAAGTCGACATTGTTAATGTAAACAGTAAAAAGCACAGGACCCAAAATCAACACCTGCAGGACACATTTCGTAATATCCAGGAAACATGATTTAACAACATCAGTACATACACATTGAGTTATATCTGTCAAGTCATTTCTAAACCAGTTAACATGCAGCCTGGTCTAGGCCATTTGAGGAAATCCTCTGAATTAGCAATGAGTGATCAACAGTATTGAAAGCCTTTGACAGGTCAATGAAGAGTGCAGCATAATGTTGCCTTTTAGCCATAGAGTTAATCACATCATTTATAACTAGGAATGCAGCAGAAGTAGTGCTATGACCTGGTCTAAAACCTGACTGATGTACATTTAGAATACATTTCAAAGAAAAGAAAGATCTTAGGTGAGAATTAATCAAACAAATTATCCTCTCTTGGGTAGGGGGCAGTATTTTGAAGTTTGTATGACAAACGTGCTCAATGTAAACTGCCTGTTACTCAGGTCCAGAAGATAGGATATGCATATAATACTATTGGTATTGGATAGAAAACACTCTAAAGTTTCAAAAACTGTTAAAATAATGTCTGTGAGTATAACAGAACTGATATGGCAGGTGAAAACCTAAGGGAAATCAATCCAGGAAGTGGGATATTTTTGATGTGGGTACTTTTCTATTGAATGCATGTACAGTGTGTATTTGGATAGGACCCAAATTGCAGTTCCTATGGCTTCCATTAGATGTCAACAGTCTTTAGACATTGTTTCAGGCTTGTATTCTGAAAAATGAGGAAGAATGAGAAGATTGTTTCAGTAGTCTAAATAGTCTAAATAATTTAGCGGCTGGATTAACAAGAAGTTAAGCTTTTAAACGGTGTGAGACACTTGTATTTTCATGAATGTTTAATGTTACAAATTTTGTATTTTGAATTTCGCGCTCTGCAATTTCAGCGGATGTTGTCGAGGTGGGGGGCGCTAGCTGCACGCCTATCCCAGCTAGCCAAGACAAACAACACAAACAAATGGACCATACAGCTACAAGAAGTGAGTGTAGTTTTCCACTCACATAGCTACATGTTACCTACTTGGACAGACGGTCAAGTAGGTTTTGTAGGTTTCAGTTTTGTTGGCGCGTTTTGTTCAGTAATCCACTGGCTCAAAGGCGATCACGACATGCAGACAAAAACATCCTAATAGTACATGTAAAGTTTGTCGAAACATGTCAAACGATGTTTATAATTAATCCTTAGATTGTCTATAGTCTAAATTATTGATAATTTTTCAACCGGACAACATTGTCTTCAATAGAAAAGAAAAACGGCGAACGGCACGCAACCAGTTCAGAGCTGTTTACAGGTACTATTAGGATTGTTTTCGTCTGCATGTCGTGACCGTCTTTGAGCCAGTGGATTACTGAACAAAACGCGCCAATAAAACTGGATTCTTGTGACTGCAAACATATGAAGATCATCAAAGGTAGGTGATACATTTTCTGACTTTTGTAATTCCTTTACTTGGTTGTGAAATGTGTGTATGCTTTTGTAAGTGGGGCACTGTCCTCAGATAATCACATGGTATGCTTTCGCCGTAAAGCCTTTTTGAAATCTGACACAGCGGCTGGATTAACAAGAAGTTAATCTTCCAGTTTAAAAACATTGTGATTATGGTGGCCCAGAGGGCATTTAACACAAGGTGTGCTGCACAAGTTTTGCGATTTCAAATGGTCACACCCATATGAAGTGAAGTAGGAAGTGGGTGTGTTAGGAAGAATGAAGCAATTTTGACTGACTGCATGTTGTGGTCAGAAATGTTTTGTAACTAGGAAACTGTGTAAAGTTTAAAAGCGTAACTCCATACAAGTGAGAACATTTGTTGTATGATGTGCAGTGGTGGAAAATGTACCCAATTGTCATACTTGAGTAAAAGTAAAGATACTTTAGTAGTTAATTACTGAAGTAAAAGTGAAATTCCACCAGTAAAATACTACTTGAGTCAAAGTCTAAAAGTATTTGGTTTGAAGTATACTTAAGTATCAAAAGTAAATGCAATTGCTAAAATATACTTAAGTATCAAGTAAAAGTTAAAGTATAAATCATTTCACATTCCATATATTAACGTACTGAGCCCCTTAGGCATCATGGTGGAGAAAAAAATACAGCCAGGCTAATCCATTCCCTCAGGTTTTTATCCATTCCCTCTGATTTTGTATCAGTTCCCTCAGATATTTTATCCATTCTCTCATTTTTTATTCATTCCCTCTTCATCTTATGTAGGCTACCATGATGGTCCCACTTGGCTATAACATATTGCAGCCTAAATGTAATTCTATTTAGTTAATTTCATGTTTCAAATGGTGATGATCACCGACCATTCCATACCTTATTTCCAGTTTGTGTTTCATTCCCTCAATTTATTAATTTGATTTCATTCTGTTGGATCTCCCCTGCAGATTCCAGCGCATGTGCTTACTGCTTATCAATCTGGGTTTGAAATACAAAGACATTCTTCACGTTTTGAGTGTTAAACACAAGATGTTCATAGCCTAGCAACTCTGAAACGATTCCCTGCGCCAGCAAAGCCTTTAAAGTCGTAAAGACATTGACAACTTGGCAGAAACTGTACAGTTTATTAGAGGCGATATACAGGGCTTGACCTACAGGGTTTTGCACGGGTACCGGTGGATGTACAAACAGTGCAAAGAAAGGGGGTTGAACGGAAAGGAGACACTTAATCCTACCCACACTTGACCCAACTGGCACAGAGATTTGCAGGAGCAGAAGACTTACAAGGCGAACATACTCTGCCAATGGGCCCAACTTTGTGTGGCATGTTGATTCCTATGATAAATTGACGCCATTTGGGATCTGCATTAACCGTGCCATCGACAGGTTCTCAAGAAAAACACTCCAACACCAGCAGCAACCCCAAAGTTATTGGAGACTATTTCCTTGATACGGTTGGGGAAGTGGGGGACTGTGCCTGTATTGTAAGTGTCCGGGACATGCAACAGTATTTACGACGCACTGATGATGATGCTTATGGGGGTTAGAGAAGCTTCTTATACTGTTGATTCGACAGCAATCAGAGAATCGAAAGCTGGTGGGGGTTGATTTTTGGCTCGAACACCTCCATAGACTGAAATATGAAGGTGATTTCGACACTTCTTGGACAATAACATAATGCTGTTCTGCTTCCTGTGCCTGGTATGTGACACACTATTGTGCTAAACTTGTGCTTGTGCTAAACTTTTCATTTTTCCTTGCCCATGTACCTGACCGATACTGCAATTACAAGCATATTTTGTCATTTATCCAAAACCAGGACAGAATGTCATTTTTAATTATCTGTTTGATTTCCCTATGACTTCCCATATCTATTTGCAATTTAATCACGTACTGTTTGGGGCAGACAAGCGTCCAACTTCAAGTTCAATGAATAGACTCCACCCCCCGAGTTTCAGTCATATAGACCTAGTTAAAAAAAGGTTGAATAAAACATGTAAATCTGTTATTCTCTATGGCCTGTAGCCAACAATCTTTCAGTGTATTTACTATTTTACAATTATAAAGTTCAGGGGAATGGGAACTTCATAGCAATCTCTCAGCCATGAGGCCTTCCACATGCCAACACACTAGCAATGCCAATGCCAACTCCAAAGAACCATAGGTTTAGAATCTTCTCATGAGCTCTGAGTTTAGCGGATGCGTTGCCCCTGGTGCCTCTTTCTTAATTTCTTTATTTTTATTGTTTGGATTTGTGTGTATTGTAAGGTATTACTGCACTTTTGGAACTAGAAACACATGCATTTTGCTGCACCTGCGATAACATCTGTAAATATGTGTATGCGACCAATAAAATTGTATTTGGTGCATTGCTGTCCAGCAACTGATGGTGCTGTTTATTTGGTGCAAATTTGTGCCACTGTTCATTGTCCTGAATCAATACGTGTCTGCTTTTTTAACTTCTTAGTGATCCCTTCGCATGCCAATCCCATTAACAGGATTGATTTGACAACACCCAGTGAAATAGCAGCGAGCCAAATTCAAAAACAGAAATACTCATAATAATAATCCTTAAATCATACAAGTGTTATACACCGGTTTAAAGATGAACTTCTTGTTAATCCAGCCACAGTGTCAGATTTTAAAAAGGCTTTACGGCAAAAGCAAACCATGCTATTATCTGAGGACAGCACCCCATCAAACATACACATGAAAATCATAATTCAACCTGCCAGGCACTACACAAAAGTCAGAAATAACATATAATTTGTGCCTTACCTTTGAAGATCTTCTTCTGTTGGCACCAATATGTCCACCTGTTATGGCTGCATCCCTTTGTTCTCAATTTCCGACTGAAGACATACCCAAATCTAACTGCCTGTAGCTCAGCCCCAGAGGCAAGGATATGCATATTCTTGGTATCATTTGAAGCAGAAATGTAGCAGAAATTCGATCTACCTTTAACCCTTAATATTTTGAAGGGAGCATGACTATCCACAATGGTATTGAAGACGTGTGCAAAGAGGCTCAAAGCTGAAATTAGATTCAGTGAAAGCTGAAATACAATCAAGGGCACTAAAATAAAATGTGAAAATGTGAAAAATCCTGTTCACTGAAGTTTTAAAGTTCCTCGTTGTGATGATACAATAACACCAGACATATATTCCCCAATAAACCGACAGTTTCCACATTGGAAATTTGGCCAGCCAATATTATCCCAGCTCCTACATGGGATGAAATATTCACCGTAGTGTCTGAAGGTCCTTCTGTAGCTCAGTTGGTAGAGCATGGCGCTTGTAACGCCAGGGTAGTGGGTTCGATTCCCGGGACCATCCATATGTAGAATGTATGCACACATGACTGTAAGTCGCTTTGGATAAAAGCGTCTGCTAAATGGCATATATTATTATTATATTATAAGGTGGTTGCTGTCAATCTGGAAAAAGTCAATTTTCCCATATGGAGGAAAGTGGTAAATGTCATTTTGGAAAAATTATTTTAAAATCCACGCAAATAAAATAGGTTGTCAAGGAATCAGTTAAGTTAGTCAATCCACACAGTGGGATAGTTAGAATGAATCACACAGTTTGTAGGATCACCACAGTTATAGGCAGCAAGCCGGAACTCAACCACAGACTAATGACCAGCCAGCACTAGGACCCACAATAAACACAACCAAGGCACAAATCTCGAGCTCTACACCAGGAGTGTCCAAAAAGAATACATCCAAGTGGAGTTCAAGTTTGGCAGTAGTCCATAAACATCCAAGCCACAATGTCAGCTTGATGGAAAAAGTAACAGTAGGCAGGTGTCTGCTCAGATAATCCCCCAGTGTAGAGTAGGGTGCCTAGGTTGAATCACAAGGGCAGACCTGACTGCCCTCGACCAGCACAAAAACATCCTGTGACGGACTGCAATAGTATTGAATAGTCCCTGCGATATGCAACATTTCAGGGAAGTAAGGAACACACATAGTCAGGAAAGCAAAGGCCAGATTGTTCAAGCAGAAATGTGCATCCTGTAGCTCTAACTCCAAAAAGTTCTGGGACACTGTAAAGTCCATGGAGAACAAGAGCACCTCCTCCCAGCTGCCCACTGCACTGAGGCTAGGTAACACAGTCACCACCGATAAATCCATGATAATCGAAAACTTCAACAAGCATTTCTCAACGGCTGGCCATGCCCTCCTCCTGGCTAATCCAACCTCGGCCAACAGCTCCGCCCCCCCGCAGCTACTCGCCCAAGCCTCTCCAGCTTCTCCTCGCCCAAGCCTCTCTGAGATCCCCAAGGATTGGAAAGCTGCCACAGTCATCCCCCTCTTCAAATGGGGAGACACCCTGGACCCAAACTGTTACAAACCTATATCCATCCTGCCCTGCCTAACTAAGGTCTTCGAAAGCCAAGTCAACAAACAGATCACTGTTCATCTCGAATCCCACCGTACCTTCTCTGCTGTACAATCTGGTTTCCGAGCCGGTCACGGGTGCACCTCAGCCACGCTCAAGGTACTAAACGATATCATAACCGCCACCGATAAAAGACAGTACTGTGCAGCCGTCTTCATTTACCTGGCCAAGGCTTTAGACTCTGTCAATCACCATATTCTTATCGGCAGACTCAGTAGCCTCGGTTTTTCGGATGACTGCCTTGCCTGGTTCACCAACTACTTTGCAGACAGTGTTCAGTGTGACAAATCGGAGGGCATGTTGTCCGGTCCTCTGGCAGTCTCTATGGGGGTGCCACAGGGTTCAATTCTTGGGCCGACTCTTTTCTCTGTATATATCAATGATGTTGCTCTTGCTGTGGGCGATTTCCACCTCTACGCAGACGACACCATTCTGTATACTTCTGGCCCTTCCTTGGACACTGTGCTATCTAACCTCCAGACGAGCTTCAATGCCATACAACACTCCTTCCGTGGCCTCCAACTGCTCTTAAACGCTAGTAAAACCAAATGCATGCTTTTCAACCGTTCGCTGCCTGCACCCGCACGCCCGACTAGCATCACCACCCTGGATGGTTCCGACCTAGAATATGTGGACATCTATAAGTACCTTGGTGTCTGGCTAGACTGTAAACTCTCCTTCCAGACTCATATCAAACATCTCCAATCTAAAATCAAATCTAGAGTCGGCTTTCTATTCCGCAACAAAACCTCCTTCACTCACGTTTTATCCTAGTAAAACTGACCATCCTACCAATCCTCGACTTCGGGGATGTCATCTACAAAATAGCTTCCAATACTCTACTCAGCAAACTGGATGCATTTTATCACAGTGCCATCCGCTTTGTTACTAAAGCACCTTATACCACCCACCACTGCGACCTGTATGCTCTAGTCGGCTGGCCCTCGCTGCATATTCGTCGCCAGACCCACTGGCTCCAGGTCATCTACAAGTCCATGCTAGGTAAAGCTCCACCTTATCTCAGTTCACTGGTCACGATGTCAACACCCACCCGTAGCACGCGCTCCAGCAGGTGTATCTCACTGATCATCCCTAAATCCGACACCTCATTTGGCCACCTTTCCTTCCAGTTCTCTGCTGCCTGTGACTGGAACGTATTGCAAAAATCACTGAAGTTGGAGACTTTTATCTCTCTCACCAACTTTAAACATCTGCTATCTGAGCAGCTAACCGATCACTGCAGTTGTACGTAAGTGCATCGGTAAATAGCCCACCCAATTTACCTACCTCATCCCCATACTGTTTTTATTTATTTACTTTCTGCTCTTTTGTACACCAGTATTACTACTTGTACATGACCATCTGATCATTTATCACTCCAGTGTTAATCTGCTAAATTGTAATTATTCACCAACCCCCTCATGCCTTTTGCACACAACGTATATAGACTATTTTTTTATTTTTTCTACTGTGTTATTGACTTGATTTATTGTTTACTCCATGTGTAACTCTGTGTTGTTGTCTGTTCACACTGCTATGCTTAATCTTGGCCAGGTCGCAGTTGTAAATGATAACTTGTTCTCAACTAGCCTACCTGGTTAAATAAAGGTGAAATAAAAAAATAAAAAATAAAAAAAGATATATATCTAAGTAGACCTCAAGAGTTTTGTATTTCTCCTTATAAACTCTGAATGCAGTATTGCACTTTTGTGCAATGTGTTTACAGCCAAATGAAACAAAGGTAAATGGAGACAAAAATACACTAAAAGCTTTTCAGCTACAAACATCAAAAAAAGACATGCTTGACGCCATCTTGAAAAGTGGCTATTAAGCTTACCACACAGGTGTTCGGAGCATGCTAGATGCTAGATAATTAGCACAGACTCTTGTTTACCGCGCTGTAACATGGAGATATGGCCATGTGGGAACACTAACCCTATCAAGGTGTGTATCAATTTAACCTTTCGTTTAAAAAAATATATTTCTCGATAATATGAAAGATAAGGTCCTTATCCTTTTAATGTTCAGATTGAGCGTCGAGGATCTTAGCAAAACTCACCTGTACAAAAGACACCTTCGTCCAATGACTGATGTGTAATGTAATGGATCTGAGAGTCATGATCAAGGGCTATCCAGGACTATACACATATTGTTGATAAACACTCTTTTTATCTTTCTGAATACTAGCTAGAGTAAGTCATTTTCAAGATATCAGCAATTGTCCCCCCGTATTGCTTCATTAACTATGTTTTTCATGTGATTTATAGCTACAATGTGCATTTGTACTAGGACACAACTGTTTACGACCACGAACAAGATAAAGGAGGACAAGGATACACTTCAGGGTGTGTAAGCGCTTCCATCTGTGTCTTGGAAGATAAGTTGTTTCTTTAAAAAAATCTATTTAGGACAACCGATTCGGAGCAATCACAATCAAGCCACACAACCCCCCTACTCACCACAGCTGAGGATGAGAGTCTGCGTCGTCTGTCTGACTGTGATATGATATGTTCAGTGAAAATGTGTCAACTAGAGGGGGAGTACACAAAGGCATCTCAGTCATTGAGTAACAGGAAAACTGTGACTATGAAATGTGTGCTCTGTTCTCTAAGCACTGCCTCTGAAATATCCATCATATGTAACTTCAGAAAAGCATTCACTGTACCTGGCTTTCACACATTCACATCAAACGGTGACTAGCATTACAAAAACCAATTTGATCTAAAATAGAGAATGGACAACATTTTGCAGACAGAAGTCCAATCCATGTGGTCCTGACAGGTATATTGTAGTAATAGGGATGTGAAGCCTCATGAAATGGGTTGCACTGTCCTGTCAGTTTTTGTAATTCCATGACAGCTTTTCAAGGACACTGCCCGCATATGATATTAATATTAACTTCTTGCGTCGAGCCATCCCGGATCCGGTATCGTGACTACAGCCTCAAGCTCATTACCATAACGCAACGTTAACTATTCATGAAAATCGCAAATGAAATTAAATGAATCTATTTGCTCTCAAGCTTAGCCTTTTGTTAACAACACTGTAATTTCAGATTTTCAAAATATGCTTCTCAACCATTGCAAAACAAGCATTTGTGTAACAGTATTGATGGCTAACGTACCATTTAGCGTTAGCATTCAGCATGCAACATTTTCCACAAAAACCATAAAAGCATTCAAATAAAATCATTTACCTTTGAAGAACTTCAGATGTTTTCAATGAGGAGACTCTGTTAGATAGCAAATGTTCCGTTTTTACAAAAAAATATAATTTGTGTCGACTAATCGCTCCGTTTTGTTCATCACGTTTGGGTAAGGAAAAAAAAGGTCATTAAAACGCGAACTTTTTTCAGAATTAACTCCATAATATCGACAAAAACATGGCAAACCGATGTTTAGAATCAATCCTCAAGGTGTTTTTCACATATCTATTGACGATAACTGCCACGATGGAGTTTTACTTTCTCTTCTGAAGAAATGGAACACGCATGGACCTACAGATTACGCACACAGGACACCGGGCGGGACACCAGGTAAATGTAGTCTCTTATGGTCAATCTTCCAATGATATGCCTACAAACACGTCACAATGCTGCAGACACCTCGGGGAATAGACAGAAAGCGCGGGCTCATTCCTGGCGCATTCACAGCCATATAAGGAGACATTGGAGCACAGCGCCTTCAGAATCTGGGGCATTTCCTGTATGAAACTTCATCTTGGTTTCGCCTGTTGCATTAGTTCTGGGGCACTCACAGATAATATCTTTGCAGTTTTGGAGACGTCAGAGTTCTGTCTTTCCAAGGCTGTCAATTCCATGCATAGACGAACACCTTTTCGTGACAAAATATTGCGCTTAAAACGGGCACGTCTTTTTATCCAATAATGACACAGCGCCCCCATAGGTTCAAGAGGTTAAGTAGGCCTACACAGTATAATAGTTTCCAAGTTTCCATAACAGAAACCCTTTATTTGTGCACTTCAAGTCTTATTAGAACTCTCTTTGTACCCGTCTAAAAAGCTACGCTTCACATGCCGACAGATAGACCCGACTCATTTGAGTTGGCAGTGAGTTAAGTGAATACATTCATAGTGTGGACTGTGGTCGGGGACTATCAGTTTGAGATACAGCTGGGATGCAAGGAGATGGAACTTGATAAGGGGGTCTCCTATGGAAATCTGCAGGGGGGAGCTCACCTGGAGCTTCTTGAAGGACTGTTTGATAGGGTCTATTCATCAGCCTACCACTCTCTGAAGTATAGGTCTAAAAGGCCTTTCCTCCCCTCACCACCAGATACCCCAAATAACTGTGTGATGTGATGTGTGCGAGTGAGCAAGCACAATTGCAACAGAATTGGGAAATAGAAAAAGAATCCCATGTCGATTAGCTGTAGGCAAATGGCAACTAAACAATGAAATATTTGTGTCATAAGGCTATACGTGATGATGTGATTGAAGCCTTTACTAGAGCCTAGGTATAGTACAGGTCTATCAGTTAATCATGTTATAACTAGGTTATTACATAGAACTAAACATTTTTTTGAATGTTTTCCATTTCAAACTTGAAACTTGTGAGGCAGGTTATGATGTCTCCATGCATGAAGTGTTTAAAGAATATTGTGGAAAAGAGCTATCTGAGACTGTAAAAGCTGTGATCTGGAAAATAATGTTGACTTCTCAGGAGGAGGGAGATAGAATGGTGTCATTCATTTTCAGCCAGAAAAAAATTGAAATGATCTCAGTATGCACTCAGTATGCACTCAGTATGCACTCAGTATGCACCCTTGTGTAAGACAATGCATGAAGAAGTAGCCAATCAAAACATGCTGTGCATAGACAGGACAACAAACCTAAATTGAAAGTAAATTGCTCTTCTCCTCAAGATTGAAACACTGAACTTTGCATGTATTAGTTTGAGGTGACAACGGGTTAGAAAATTAAACCTGTTCAAACTGGTGGTTGAGTGTTTTAATTCTGCTGCCTTTGTCTAACCTAACACCTCCAAGGCATACATCAGTTAACCTATTGTAACAGCAGATCCCTTACAAAAAAAAAAAAAACACATGAACAAATCACATTTAAATGTATTTGTTTGAAATTGTCATATGACACAGACAAGTGGTTTTTGGACACGTGTGAAGTTTCACATGTACATTTTCACATATTTTTCACTGATGTGAAGAATAAAAAATCCCCACATGTGATATGTTTATTTTTCACTACGTACAGCTACACCGAACAAAAATATAAACGCAATATGAACAATTTCAAGGATTTTACTGAGTTACAATTCAAAGAAGGAAATCAGTCAATTGAAATAAATACATTTGGTCCGAATCTATGGATTTGACATGACTGGGCAGGGGCGCAGCCATGGGCAGGGCTAGGATCTCATAGGCTAACCCACTTGGGAGCCAGGCCCAGCCAATTAGGATGAGCTTTTCCCCACAAAATGGCTTTATTATAGACATAACTAATCCTCATTATAGTTTCAACCATGTTTTTAATCTATACAGTGGTTACATTTATTTTGTTTACAAACATTGGAGTAAAAACAAGTTTATATTTTGAGTTCTAATGAGGTTATAACAGTTGAACTAAGTTCATGAGGCATTTATTGGTTATATCCTTCAAGAATCATTGGGTACATATCATTCATTTATAAGTACAACAATGTAGGTAACCCATTTAACAGGCATTTTAACGTGGTCCATGCCCCCTAAAAATGTATTCTGCCCACTGTTACGCGAATGTCCTGCTAAATCGTTCCCTTTTCTGGCCTTTTTAGATGTGGTCACCCTAATTTCGCTGGTGGAAACGTTGCTACTACTGCAACATTTATATCATATGTAAAAGCTGGAAGTAGAGGCCTAAGCATTGTTGTTAACTAGTTTACTCCAATTAGTGAAGGGGTGGTAGGGTTAGACAGTAATACAGGAAAATAAAGTAAATACAGTACCAGTCAAACGTTTGGACACACCTGCTCATTCAAGGGTTTTGATTTATTTTTTGTTGTTGTAGAAAATAGTAAAAATAAAGAAAACCCCTTCAATGAGTAGGTGTGTCCAAACTTTGACTGGTACTGTATTTACACATATACATACATACACACACACACACACACACATACATACACAATATAAAAATACACATATGAACACACATATACATACACATATAAATACATACATATATATACATAGATATATACAGTACCAGTCAGAAATTTGGACACACCTACTCATTCAAGGGTTTTTCTTTATGTTTACTATTTTTTACATTGTAGAATAATAGTGATGACATCATAACTATGAAATACACAAATACAATCATGTGGTGGAAATCTGTCCTTTGGTCCGATGAGTCCAAATTTGAGATGTTTGGTTCCAACCGCCGTGTCTTTGTGAGACGCAGAGTAGGTGAAAGGATGATCTCCGCATGTGTGAGTCCCACTGTGAAGCATGGAGGAGGAGGTGTGATGGTGCTTTGCTGGTGACAGTGTCAGTGAGTTATTTAGAATTCAAGGCACACTTAACCAGCATGGCTACCACAGCATTCTGCAGCGATATGCCATCCGATCTGGTTTGCGCTTAGTGGGACTATAGTTGGATTTTCAACAGGACAATGACCCAGCACACCTCCAGGCTATAGGACCAAGAAAGGAGAGTGACGGAGTGCTGCATCAGATGACCTGGCGTCCACAATAACCCGACATCAACCCAATTGAGATGGTTTGGGATGAGTTGGACCGCAGAGTGAAGGAAAAGCAGCAAACAAGTGCTCAACATATGTGGGAACTCCTTCAAGACTGTTGGAAAACATTCCAGGTGAAACTGGTTGAGAGTGTGCAAATCTGTCATCAAAGCAAAGTGGGGCTACTTTGAAGAATACAAAATATAAAATATTTTTTGGTTACTACATTATATCTTATGTGTTATTTCATATTTTGTGATGCTTCACTATTATTCTACAATGTAGAAAATAGTAAAAATAAAGACAAACCCTTGAATGAATAGGTGTGTCCAAACTTTTGACTGGTACTGTATATTTGCAAAATAATTTGGAAGTGATGCAGACAATTATATTGATGGAAGCTTCAATCTCACTGCAATATTAAAGCTGATCTACCCCCTAATAAAAACCATTTAAAAATCATTGCTAACACAACGTGAAGGTTTTTCGCATATGAAACTACATATCTAATTTTCACATGTGGGGCAGCTCTATCAAGGCAGAAATTTGACGGTGCCACGGTGCCAGTCACTAAGCTCTTCAGTAAGGTCATTCTATTGTGAATAGATTGCATGGATGTGTGCTCGATTTTATACACCTGTCAGCAACTGGTGTGGCTGAAATAGCCAAACCCACTAATTTGAAGGAATGTCCACATACTTTTGTATATAGTGTGTATTTCACAAGTGAGGTTTGATGTGTTTTTTTTCTGAGGGATGTGCACAATATAAATTCACATCTCGATTTTGGTCCATTATAAGAAGAAAAAAACACATATGCCTACATACAATCGGCAATACTTTGATGAAGTCTGTTTTGTGTTTCAGGATATTGGCTTGTACTCCTCAGACCTCGCCAACCTCTTTCAAAATATCAGCTCAATGTGCAGTATGCAAGACTTCCGAGAATACAAAACATTCAGAACACCTGTTTTTTCCATGATATAGACTGAGCAGGTGAATCCAGGTGAAAGTTATGAACTCTTACTGATGTCACTTGTTAAATCCACATCAATCAGTGTAGATGAAGGGGAGGTGACAGGTTAAATTAGCATTTTTAAGTTAAATAAGGATTTCTAAGCCTTGAGACAATTGAGCCATGGATTGTGTATGTGTGCCGTTCAGTTGGCGAATGGGCAAGACAAAATATTTAAGTGCCTTTGAACGTGGTATGGTGGAAGGTGCCAGGTGCACTGGTTTGTGTCAAAAACTGCAACGCTGCTGGGTTTGTTAAACTTTGGTATGGTTTGTTAAACTTTGCAATCAATGGTTTTTGCTTGGCATACATTTTAAAGTGCAAAAGTGAGTCTCAGCATCACTCTGTTACCATGGAATTGCCCAGGACAGACTTAATAAACAATGACAGATGGCACCGGCTCTCCCTCCTACTTCTGAAGAAAATGAAGAGCTTTACAAGTTGCATGTTAATGGCCTTACACTAGAGTAGCACTCATATCACATCCCCCAAGTGACTGTGATATTCACAGTGAACAAACAACCAACACGGGACAGAGATGAGGCGTGCTAAAGTTTTATTTAACCATCTGAGCATAGGATCTGGGAAAATGTTTGTTGCAAGCTCTGTTTGAGTATTTGCTCTTTGTAATATACGAGATGCATTCAGTATTTTATTTATTGCGTATCTTTAACCCAAAAATAAACTAAAGGTTGATTTGTTTCTACTTTTTAAATGAAAAAGCAGATTGATGTGCTCCATTGAAACCCTGATTGCCTTCTAACTTCATTGGAAAAAGTGCAGAAATGCTTACGCAACGGGCCATAGAAAGAGAAGGATTCACCTCATCAGAAAAGTCTGGCTCACATGAATGTCTGCAGATTAATTTGAACACTTGTAGTTCTTCGACTGTATTCAACAGGAGAAAAATTCCACTGTCGTTCCAATCCAATTACAACATTGACATTTTCCCTTTTGCTGATAGTGCTAATATGACACATCTGTTCTGTTTAAATTTCAAATGGAAAATACTGCGGAAATGACGGGGTAATTTTGGATTCTGAATGGAAACGTCCTTAGCGTCCTACTTTTAATTAAAAGTAAATCCCCCACAATTGAATAGAAACCGCACATTGACTTGAGCTATGCTAACAACAACGACACCCTAGCCATGAATACGCTGTGTTTGACTGCCTTCTGCTTTTGATTCCTGGCTGCCTGCGCCTCGCTGTGGACCTCAGTGTGACGCTGTAGCTCCATGAATTATGTAGAGGCCCTCACATAAAGGGGAACGATGGATGATAGACAGTGCTCGCACTCTACGCCGCTGAAAAATACATTAAAGCCACAGTGGTGGCGCCAGGGTTCCAGGGATAGCCCTGGCTAGGAGTGCCAAAGGTAATCAAAGAGGGTGTCGCTTCCTGTCTGTCAGTGGCATAGGACGTGCATGATCATGCAGGACGGTGATGTGGTTAAAGATGATGAAGCATTCGAGAAATGGAAACAAGTCAATCATCTGGCAGCCATGCACAGGTTTGAAGGTCATGTTCTCTGCATGGATATCAACATGGGTTTTATGACTTCACAGGCCTACCCTTTGGGTTCATGTCAGGCACATG
Organism: Oncorhynchus keta; assembly: GCF_023373465.1. Classification (NCBI taxonomy): domain Eukaryota; kingdom Metazoa; phylum Chordata; class Actinopteri; order Salmoniformes; family Salmonidae; genus Oncorhynchus; species Oncorhynchus keta. The sequence goes on from NC_068427.1 coordinate 7,435,484, forward strand.
TAAACAAATATGTTGTTCATAAAAGATTGAAATGTAAACATTTTGATTCTGAATTACTAGCATGTTGATAAGTCTGAGATCAAATCATCACATATTTAATTACCCAGAGCTTTCTGACAGACAGTTTACAGAAATAAAATGCTTTTATTTGACCATTTTAAAAACAAAGTTCAAACACATGTGGATAAAATGCATTTAACAAAATAATTGAGGATAAAACAAAAATGTTTAAAAATGTATTTCCATTGTGGTCCACTTCGATTGTAAGGGAGTTGAGGCAGTATGGGCTGGAATGGCAGTATAGATTGAGTGGAGGGGTCATTGATGGTACAGACCAGGAGAAACAAAGACAGTCTGACAAACAGGCCCGGAGCTCTTCATCAGTGAACCACACCTGCTTTTTGACTGTCATGGTTCCTACACAGGACCCAAAACAAAACACCAGACTAGACCCTGGGTCTAGCCCTGTGCAACTGGGTACTGGACTTCCTGACGGGCCGCCCCCAGGTGGTGAGGGTAGGCAACAACATCTCCTCCCGCTGATCCTCAACACGGGGGCCCCACAAGGGTGCGTTCTGAGCCCTCTCCTGTACTCCCTGTTCACCCACGACTGCGTGGCCACGCACGCCTCCAACTCAATCATCAAGTTTGCGGACGACACAACAGTGGTAGGCTTGATTACCAACAATGACGAGACGGCCTACAGGGAGGAGGTGAGGGCCCTCGGAGTGTGGTGTCAGGAAAATAACCTCACACTCAACGTCAACAAAACTAAGGAGATGATTGTGGACTTCAGGAAACAGCAGAGGGAACACCCCCCTATCCACATCGATGGAACAGTAGTGGAGAGGGTAGCAAGTTTTAAGTTCCTCGGCATACACATCAAAGACAAACTGAATTGGTCCACTCACACTGACAGCGTCGTGAAGAAGGCGCAGCAGCGCCTCTTCAACCTCAGGAGGCTGAAGAAATTTGGCTTGTCACCAAAAGCACTCACAAACGTCTACAGATGCACAATCGAGAGCATCCTGGCGGGCTGTATCACCGCCTGGTATGGCAACTGCTCCGCCCTCAACCGTAAGGCTCTCCAGAGGGTAGTGAGGTCTGCACAACGCATCACCGGGGGCAAACTACCTGCCCTCCAGGACACCTACACCACCCGATGTTACAGGAAGGCCATAAACATCATCAAGGACATCAACCACCCGAGCCACTGCCTGTTCACCCCGCTATCATCCAGAAGGCGAGGTCAGTACAGGTGCATCAAAGCTGGGACCGAGAGACTGAAAAACAGCTTCTATCTCAAGGCCATCAGACTGTTAAACAGTCACCACTAACATTGAGTGGCTGCTGCCAACACACTGTCATTGACACTGACCCAACTCCAGCCACTTTAATAATGGGAATTGATGGGAAATTATGTAAATATATCACTAGCCACTACAATGCTACCTTATATAATGTTACTTACCCTACATTATTCATCTCATATGCATACGTATATACTGTACTCTATATCATCGACTGCATCCTTATGTAATACATGTATCACTAGCCACTTTAACTATGCCACTTTGTCTACTTTGTCTACATACTCATCTCATATGTATATACTGTACTCGATACCATCTACTGTATGCTGCCCTGTACCATCACTCATTCATATATCCGTATGTACATATTCTTTATCCCCTTATTGTTAGTTAGATTACTTGTTGGATATCATTGCATTGTCGGAACTAGAAGCACAAGCATTTCGCTACACTCGCATTAACATCTGCTAACCATGTGTATGTGACAAATAACATTTGATTTGATTTGATTTAGAAAAAAAATAAGTGTCAGTGCATGGCACAATTGCTTATTTCAGGATGATGTAGATTCTCTGGTCTGATGAAACCACTATTGAACTCTGGCCTGAATACCAAGCGTCACGTCTGGAGGAAACCTGGCACCATCCCTACGAGGAAGCATGGAGGTGGCAGCATCAAGCTGCGGGGATGGTTTTCAGTGGCAGGGATTGGGAGATACCTGCAGCCTGTATTTGGGGAGTTTCGGGTTCTTTTACACAGTACAGTTAATCTTAAATTGGCACAAGATGAACTCAATGACGCAAGCCATACTTTGTAAATGCGTGAAATTATTTAATTGATTTTTTCATGTTTCAGTATCGATACAATCTCAAGCAACTGTCAAAGGTTATTTAAGTTGGAAGTTAATATTCAATATCTCTAAGGAGCAGTTTATGCACTGGGGTGTATTTAACGCTGTAATTTCAAAGAAGTTAATGAATTTGACAAGACATTTTATGAAGAATAATCTTTGAAGATCTCTCCATGAGTAAAGTGAATTATTCAGGATGCTGTGATCAAACGCTTGTTGTCTCAGGATAACATATATTAAGCTTTAAAGAGACACTTCATAACTAATACATAATCTGCTCAGTAATGTAGTGGTGACTCCAATAAAAAAAAAGTTAAAAGATACTATCTCTTAATGAGAATCAGTTTTGGTAGGTCAACACTTAACAAGTCAACGGCCTAGATTTGAGGAAAAATGTGGAGCCTTCCCCTAATACTGTCCTGAAAAACATCTGCAGGCATTTTTTTGCGTTGACCTGATTTACACTTTTCTTGGACACTTTTGGGGACTTTCTCTTAGAAGTGTATTTATTTTTCAACATTGGGCTCACATATTGATGATATGATGTATTGGTAACTGCCAAAATAAAGCAAACATCAACTTAGTGTCATAATAGGGCAGTGGACCACCACGAGCTGCCAGAACAGCTTCAATGCGTCTTGGCATAGAGTCAACAAATGTCTGGAACTTCAACGATAAATTCCACAATTTAGTGTTTTGTTGATGGCGACTGAAAATACAGTCTCGGGAGCTGCTCCAGAGTCTCCCATAAGTGTTCAAATGGAGATCGGGTGACTGAGACGCGCACATGCGCACACACCCACACTTTAACCCCCTAAACCTCTTTCAAAGTCACTGAGATCTCTTCTTCGAGCCATGGTAGCCAAAATAATGGGTCACTGGGCATTTTCATACATGACCGTAAGCACGATGAGATGCTAATTGCTTAATTATGTGTGGAAGCACCTGCATTCAATATACTTTGTATCCTTCATTTGCTCAATTGTTTCCTTTATTTCTGAAGTTACTGTACCTGTAGTGTTTTGCCTCTTGCTACACTCAGATTTACAGTTTATCCTGAATTTCAGTGGTTACTGACAATCCTGGTTCAGCAGCAAACATAGACATAACTGCATAGTGAAACACTTCCACTGATGCTAATGACTAATCTATTGTACCCCAAACTTTCCATGTCTCATTGAACCATCCATGTGTCATTGGCTGTCAAAGGAACACGGCAAGATGAGGTTGCTTTGAAGACCTTTCTAGCACCTCAAATACAGTATACTGAAGATGCAAGACTTAAAAATTCTCTGCAAAGATTTAATTACAGAGTGAGTGGCCATCTAAATGCTTTGTGATATATCTATGCTTTATTCAGTTTCAAACCAAAAGCTACGCCTATCCTCTGAAAGTAGTTTGAATATTTAGATACCAAGGGAAAATTGTGAGCCTGTATATTAAGCCAAACATGTTTTCCAATCAGAATGAGGGATTACTAGCAGGGAAGCTTGAATATCATTGACTTTAAATGGTAGAAGAAGAAAAAACTCCTTAAATCTGGTAGAAAGTACTGTAAATGTCAAGCTTCTACAGGAATACCCCCCAAAAACATGATTCTGCCCTTTCAGCTACTGAAGGATTCAAGGGGTTTCCATACACCGCTAGATTTAGAAATGGCTGTGAGAGCTTTAAACTTACTGTTTAAACAAGAGTTCCAAAGCAGTGACATAGAAATATTATTACGTCATGTCTGGGGACCATAGATGGACTCATCTAAGACACTGAAACTTAAACCTTTGGTTCTGTACTCATGAGTTAGGTGATAAAACTGTTTTTCACTGAGATTCTTCTAATATCAATATACTATGGTACAAAATCCTCTGAAATTATAAATGTGTGCTCATGAGGGGATGGGGTTTTTCTCCATGTTCTTATGCTTGAAATACTACTTTTAACCAACTTGTGTTCAGTTTGTGTACAGTGTGAGAGTTCAGTGACCAACCGGAGGAAGACGTCAGAGGATAGGTACTCCGTGTAAAGGCAGTTAGTACACACCTGGGCCCACTAATTGCTTTGTTTCATCCTCTATATAGGCGTGCCAGTAGATGAGCTGGGAGAAAGGTGAGTAGAGACTGCAACCTGTGAGGACGTTTTCCTACCTCAGAGAAAGCTTATTTTACTGGGACACCTTGGCTCTCTGTTAATAAGCAGACTGTGTTTGTCTATTGTTGTGACTTAGATGAAGATCAGATTAAATTGTATGACCAATTTATGCAGAAGTCTTAAATACTATGCACGCCAGTCTCTCTTGGCTAAGAGTTGAGGAGAGACTGACTGCATCACTTCTTCTTTTTATAAAAAACTTTGTGTTGAAAATCCCAAATTGTTTACATAGTGAACTTACACACAGCTCTGACACACACACTTATCACACTACACATGCCACCAGGGGTCTTTTCATAGTCCTCAAATCCAGAACAAATTCAAGAAAACGTACAGTATTATATAGAGCCCTTATTGCATGGAACATCCTTCCATTTCATATTGCTCAAATAAAAAGCAATCCTAGTTTTAAAAAACAGATGAAGCAACATCTCGTGGAAAAATGCCTCTCCTCTATTTGACCGAGATAGTTTGTGTGTATGCATTGATATATAGGCTACGTGTGCCATTTTAAAAATGTATGTAGTTCTGTTCTTGTCTAATGATGTTCTGTATTATGTCATTCTGTATTATGTTTCATCGTCCAAGATGGCGTAGCAGTGAAGACGTGTTTGTTTTGTCTTCTCGTGTACTTTTGTATTTTTTCGTATTTTTGTATATATATTTCAATTTATTTTCAATCTCTTCTCGATTTTTTATTCGATTATACCTTCCGGTAACCTGCCTCACCCAATGTGATACGGAATCGCTATTATTTTCAATTTTAGAACACATTCAAGAATCCCCAGAAGCTAACCAGCTAATTAGCTACAAGCTATTTAGTCATTGTTAGGCACTGCTAGCGGCTTTTACCTTCAGCACAGATACCAGCCCTGTTTCTAGGCTGGATAATATTCGCCTGTCTACCAATATCGCTTGTCTACCAATATCGGACTGTCTCTCCAAAACAATGCCGGATTCCTGCCGTAATACTCGGACCAACTACTTCTGATCTTTACAGCTAGCTTGCAGCTAGCTAGCTAGCTTGCAGCTAGTTAGCTCACAGCTAGCAGCTAGCTAGCTCACAGCTAGCAGCTAGCTAGCTCACAGCTAGCTTTCACTCACCGTGGCACCCAGTACCGAAGCTATTCCCTGAGGCCCACCTCCCGGCCTACTCAGCTGTTCACCTGAACCCCACTCATACACGGCTAGAGCCCAAAACTCCACCAGATCCTTGCTGTAAACTCTGGACCTTGGCACCGGATCACCGCTGCTACCGATTGGATATAGTGGCTAATAACGCCACTGCCACGAAGCTAGCACCAGTTAGCCGTGAGCCAGGCACATCTCCCGGCTAGCAAACTAAATTGGCTTGGATTCTCTGTCGACACGACGCCCCGCCGCACCACCACGACTGGTCTGCCGACCAATACTCCATCTGCTGTGCCTTCATCCGGCCTCCGTCGGAGCGGAAGCTCCTACTAGCCCAGGGCTACTAACTTTAAATTCTGTGTCGCTAGCGTAGTGGGGCTCCCCTGTTCCATCTACTGCAACACCCACCTATTTTTTTATCTGTCGGCTCCAGCCACGAACTCAGGCAGTGTGTAGTTAATCCGACCCTCTCTGCCTAGTCATCGCCATTTTACCTGCTGTTGTTGTGTTAGCTGATTAGCTGTTGTTGTCTCACCTGTTGTTTTAGCTAGCTCTCCCAATCAACACCTGTGATTACTTTATGCCTCGCTGTATGTCTCTCTCAAATGTCAATATGCCTTGTATACTGTTGTTCAGGTTAGTTATGATTGTTTTAGTTTACAATGGACCCCCTAGTTCCACTCTTCATACCTCTGACACCTCCTTTATCCCACCTCCCACACATGCTGTTACCTCACCTCAGCATGTCCAGAGATACAACCTCTCTTATCATCACCCAGTGCCTGTGCTTACCTCCCCACCATACCCCTGTCTGCGCATTATGCGCTGAATATATTCTACCACGCCCAGAAATCGGCTCCTTTTATTCTTTGTCCCCAACGCTCTAGGCGACCAGTTTTGATAGCCTTTAGCCGCACCCTCATTCTACTCCTCCTCTGTTCCGCGGGTGGTGTGGAGGTAAACCCAGGCCCTGCATGTCCCCAGGCACCCTCATTTGTTGACTTCTGTGATCGAAAAATGTATCTCTCCAGAAATAAGTCTCTCACTGTTGTCGCCTGCTGACCCCCCTCAGCTTCCAGCTGTGCCCTGGACACCATTTGTGAATTGATTGCCCCCCATCTAGCTTCAGAGTTTGTTCTGTTAGGTGACCTAAACTGGGATATGCTTCACACCCCGGCAGTCCTACAATCTAAACTAGATGGCCTCAATCTCACACAAATCATCAAGGGACCCACCAGGTACAACCCTAAATCTGTAAACAAGGGCACCCTCATAGACGTTATCCTGACCAACTGGCCCTCCAAATATACCTCCGCTGTCTTCAATCAGGATCTCAGTGATCACTGCCTCATTGCCTGTATCCGCTACGGGTCCGCAGTCAAACAACCACCCCTAATCAAACGCTCCCTAAAACAGTTCTGCGAGCAGGCCTTTCTAATCGACCTAGCCCGGGTATCCTGGAAGGATTTTGACCTCATCCCGTCAGTTGAGGATGCCTGGTCATTCTTTAAAAGTAACTTCCTCACCATCTTAGATAAGCATTCTCCGTTCAAAAAATGCAGAACTAAGAACAGATATAGCCCCTGGTTCACTCCAGACCTGACTGCCCTATTGCATCGAATAGTCCCCGCGATATGCAACTGTTCAGGGAAGTCAGGAACCAATACACGCAGCCAGTCAGGAAAGCAAAGGCCAGCTTTTTCAAGCAGAAATTTGCATCATGTAGCTCTAACTCCAAAAAGTTCTGGGACACTGTAATGTCCATGGAGAACAAGAGCACCTCCTCCCAGCTGCCCACTGCTCTGAGGCTAGGTACCACGCTCACCACCGATAAATCCATAATAATAGAAAACTTCAACAAGCATTTCTAAACGGCTGGCCATGCCTTCCTCCTGGCTACTCCAATCTCGGCCAACAGCTCCACCACCCCCCGCAGCTAGTCGCACAAAAGCCTCCCCGGCTTCTCCATTACCCAAATCCAGATAGCAGATGTTCTGAAAGAGCTGCAAAACCTGGACCCGTACAAATCAGCTGGGCTCGACAATCTGGACCCTCTATTTCTGAAACTATCGGCCGCCATTGTCGCAACCCCTATTACCAGCCTGTTCAACCTCTCTTTCATATCGTCTGAGATCCCAAAGGACTGGAAAGCTGCCGCGGTCATCCCCCTCTTCAAAGGGGGAGCCACTCTGGACCCAAACTGCTACAGACCTATATCCATCCTGCCCTGCCTATCTAAGGTCTTCGAAAGCCAAGTCAACAAACAGATCACTGACCATCTCGAATCCCACCGTACCTTCTCTGCTGTAGAATCTGGTTCACCTCAGCCACGCTAAAGGTACTGAACGATATCATAACCGCCATCGATAAAAGACAGTACTGTGAAGCCGTCTTCATCAACCTGGCCAAGGCTTTCGACTCTGTCAATCACCATATTCTTATCGGCAGACTCAGTAGCCTCAGTTTTTCTAACGACTGCCTTGCCTGGTTCACCAACTACTTTGCAGATAGAGTTCAGTGTGTCAAATCGGAGGGCATGTTTTCCGGTCCTATGGCAGTCTCTATGGGGGTGCCACAGGGTTCAATTCTCGGGCCGACTCTTTTCTCTGTATATATCAATGATGTTGCTCTTGTTGCGGGCGATTCCCTGATCCACCTCTACGCAGATGGCACCATTCTGTATACTTCTGGCCCTTCCTTGGACACTGTGCTATCTAACCTCGAAACAAGCTTCAATGCCATACAGCACTCCTTCCGTGGCCTCCAACTGCTCTTAAACGCTAGTAAAACCAAATGCATGGTTTTCAACCATTCACTGCCTGCACCCGCACGCCCGACTAGCATCACCACCCTGGATGGTTCCGACCTAGAATATGTGGACATCTATAAGTACCTAGGTGTCTGGCTAGACTGTAAACTCTCCTTCCAGACTCATATCAAACATCTCCAATCCAAAATCAAATCTAGAATCGGCTTTCTATTTCGCAACAAAACCTCCTTCACTCACGCCGCCAAACTTACCCTCGTAAAACTGACTATCCTACCGATCCTCGACTTCGGCGATGTCATCTACAAAATAGCTTCCAATACTCTACTCAGCAAACTGGATGCAGTTTATCACAGTGCCATCCTCTTTGTTACTAAAGCACCTTATACCACCCACCACTGCGACCTGTATGCTCTAGTCGGCTGGCCCTCGCTACATATTCATCGCCAGACCCACTGGCTCCAGGTCATCTACAAGTCCATGCTAGGTAAAGCTCCGCCTTATCTCAGTTCACTGGTCACGATGGCAACACCCACCCGTAGCACGCGCTCCAGCAGGTGTGTCTCACTGATCATCCCTAAAGCCAACACCTCATTTGGCCGCCTTTCCTTCCAGTTCTCTGCTGCCTGTAACTGGAACAAATTGCAAAAATCGTTGAAGTTGGAGACTTTTATCTCCCTCGCCAACTTTAAACATCTGCTATCTGAGCAGCTAACCGATCACTGCAGCTGTACATAGTCCATCGGTAAATAGCCCACCCAATTTAACTACCTCATCCCCATACTGTTTTTATTTATTTACTTTTCTGCTCTTTTGCACACCAGTATCTCTACCTGCAATTGACCATCTGATTATTTATCACTCCAGTGTTAATCTGCTAAATTGTAATTATTCGCCTACCTCCTCATGCCTTTTGCACACAAGGTATAGAGACTCTTTTTTTTCTTTTTTTTCTACTGTGTTACTGACTTGTTTATTGTTTATTCCATGTGTAACTCTGTGTTGCTGTCTGTTCACACTGCTATGCTTAATCTTGGCCAGGTCGCAGTTGTAAATGATAACTTGTTCTCAACTAGCCTACCTGGTTAAATAACGGTGAAAAAACCCCAGGAATAGTAGCTGCTGCTTTTGCAACAGCTAATGGAGATTCTAATAAAATATCAAATACCAAATCCCTGACCCTAAAGGGTACCAAAGGCACACTGTGGGTTGGTACAGAAAAAGGGGAGGGAGATGTTGAAGATGGGGGTCATCAGCCGTCCACCAGTGAATGGTCCAGCCCTATCGTGCTGGTGCCGACAACTGATGGATCTATTTGCTTCTGCAATGATTTCAGAGCCCTCAATGCCATCTCCAGGTTCGACGCCTACCCCATACCGACCTCAAAAAAGGGTACTGGCAGGTGCCTCTGGCCCCCGAAAACCGCCACAAATCCCCTTTGCCACCCCGGATAGACTATTTCAGTATGTTCGCCTCACCTTTGGCTTTCACGGAGCGGCCGCCACCTTCCAGAAGCTTATGGACACGCTGTTACGTCCTCACCAGGCCTTTGCCGCAGTCTACATTGATGATGTGGTAATACACAGCAGGGACTGGGAGGACCACCACACCAGCTGCGCTCTGTGCTGGCCAGCCTGGAGATGGCCAGCCTGACAGCCAACCCAAAGAAGTGCCACCTGGGACTGAACAAGGCTGAATACCTTGGCTACACCATCGGCAGCGGGCTGATCAAACCACAGTTGGAGAAGCCCCGGGCCATCCGGGAGTGGCCATGGCCCAGGGACATGAAAGGGGTCCGCTCGTTCCTGGGCCTAACGAGGTACTACAGGCGGTTCATCCCAAGTTACGCCACCCTCGCCACTCCACTGACTAACATGACAAAGAAGAGGAACCCGGTGAGGGTGGTATGGACATCTGAAGCCTAGGGGGCGTTCCTCCACCTCAAAGACACTGTGGTTGGAGCCGGTGTTAATAGCCCGAGATTTCCAGCAGCCCTTCACTGTCCACACCGACGCCTCCAGCACCGGCTTGGGGGCTGTTCTGTCCCAGGGGGATGAGCGGAGGAACGTCCCGTCCTAAACATAAGCCGCAACCTGTCCGACAGGGAGTGTAATTTCTCTGGGGATCCCTCAGGAGAGGGAAGTATGATCTGTGTAGGAGGATGGATCACTGTATAGATTATTAATCTAAAAATGGATGGTACTGATCATATACCTCAGGTTTGCTGCTCTACACTGAAATTAGAAGAAAACAGATATTTGGGTCATTGCTTAATTTGCCATGGTCTTTCACTTATAAAGAAGGCAGCAACTAGACTTTGTAACTCTATAAGGTGTTCGAAAGCAACCATCTTGTTGCATCTTGTTCATTTTTGAGAGAGCAGAGAAGAAAAATACAGAGCAAAGTTTGCATAATATGTGGACCAGTTTACACCCATTGAAGTTTGATTAAAGTTAGGTAACGAGTCAGAGCAATAAAGAACATAGACTAATTGCCCTGAAATGAGAGATGAGCTAGCATGTACTAATCCACATTCCTGATAGTACTCTTACAGTAAGCAACATTATTGCCTTTTCAATTCACTTTGTCTCGTCGGTACTGCATGTCAGAGAGTCACTTTAAATGGGTTTTTCCATAAGAAAACCTCTATACCTCTCAAAGCACTTGTCTCAGTGTGGAATAAAGGCTTTATTGCCTCTAGGAAGAGAGCAACATAATTATTTAATTCACACAGTGCCTCCATAAAGTGTTCACACTACTTGACTTATTCCACATTTTATTGTGTTACAGCCTGAATTTAAAAAGAAATAATGTTGTGTCACTGGCCTACAAACAATACTTCATATCAAAATGGAATTATGTTTTTGTCATTTTTTTCAAATGAATTAGAAATGAAAGCTGAAATATCTTTAGTGAATAAGTATTCAACCCCTTCAACCCAAGACAAATAACTTTTTTTAATGAGAGCAGTGAATTTCAAACACAGATTCATCCACAAAGACCAGGGAATTTTTCCAATGCCTCGAAAAGAAGGGCACCTATTGGTAGATGTGTAAAAAAGCAGAAATCCTTTTGAGCATGGTATTAATTACACTTTGGATGGTGTATCAATACACCCCAGTCACTACAAAGATACAGGAGGCCTTCCTAACTCAGCTGCCGGAGAGGAAGGAAAGCGCTCAGGGATCTTTTCCACCATAATTTGCAAATAAATTCAGAAAAAATCCTTCAATGTGATTTTCTGGATTTTCTTTTCTACTTTTGTCTGTCATAGTTGAAGTGTACCTATGATGAAAATTACAGGCCTCTCTCATCTTTTTAAGTGGGAGAACTTGCACAATTGGTGGCTGACTAAATACTTTTTTGCCCCACTGAATAGGGGAATATCTGACTAATCTCTTATCTCTTACACTCCTTATCTCTTACACAGTCACACATTTCTCAGACAGTTTTTCCATAAGATGCAGAGAGCCTGGAAAAATATTGTGAAACAACATTAAACCTCATAATGTATATATATATATATTGTTCATCTGTAGTCTAGGACACTATAAATGTAAGGAGGTAGGGGTCTTATAACCCCTCCCCTTCTATTAATACAACATAAGCATATTTATTTATTATAATACATCAAACATTTGGTACAGCCCCTATCATGACCCCTAGGTGAACCCCATTCACTCTGGCTGGGACACTAAAGGACATTCAGAGACTTGTCCCGAAGCCACTCCTGCGTTGCTTTGGCTGTGTACTTAGGGTCATTGTCCTGCTGGAAGGTGTAGCTTAGCCCCAGTCTAAGGAGCAGGTTTTCATCAAGGATCTCTATGTACTTTGCTCCATTCATCTTTGCCTCAATCCTGACTTGTCTCCCACTCCCTGCCGCTGAAAAACATTCCCACAGCATGATACTGCCACCACCGTGCTTCACCGTAGGGATGGTGCCAGGTTTCCTCCAGACATGATGCTTGGCATTCAGGCCAAAGAGTTCAATATTGGTTTCATCAGACCAGAGAATCTTGTTTCTCATGGTCTGAGATTCTTTAGATGCTTCTTTGGCAAACTCCAAGCGGGCTGTCATGTGCTTTTTACTGAGGAGTGGCTTCCGTCTGGCCCCTCTACCAATAAGGCCTGATTGTGTATCAGAGTGTATTTATGGAAAGGGTGCACTTCTATCTATAGATTATTGACAATGTCACGTATGCTCCCTCTCTGGCCTCTAGGTTATCAGGCTGCTGATTATCCCGCATACCTGTCACCATTGTCTCGCGCACCTGCGCCTCATGACACTCACCTGCACTCCATCACTTCCTTGATTATCTTCCCTTTCTGTGTCACTCTCCTTGGCTATTTGCTCAGGTGTTATTGACTCTGTTTTCATGTCGGTGCATTTTAATAAATCCACTCTGATACATTCACCTCCCAGACATAGACGTGCTAATCCACCTTTCTCAAACAAATATATACTCATAGGGGAATCTTTCTTGGAGATGGACAGTGCCTTCATAAAGTATTCATACTCTTTGACTCATTCCACATTTTGTTGTGTCACAGCCTGATTTCAAAATGGATTAAAAATATACAATGTTCTCATCTACACAAAAGACCCCATAATTTTGCATATGGATTTACTATGAAATACAGAAACATCTCATTTACATACAGTGCCTTTGGAAAGAATTCAGACCCCTTGACGGTTTCCAAATGTTGTTACATTACAGACTTATTTTAAAATGGATTAAATAAAAACATTTCCTTGGCAATCTACACACAATACCCCTTAATGACAAAGACAAAAAAGGTTTTTAGAAATGTTATCAAATTGATTACAAATAGAAAACAGAAATACCTTATTTACATAGAGTACCAGTCAAAAGTTTGGACACACCTACTCATTCCAGGGTTTTTCTTTATTTTTACTATTTTCTACATTGTAATAATACATCATAGTGAAGACATCAAAACTATGAAATAACACATGGAGTCATGTAGTAACCAAAAAGTGTTAAACAAATCAAAATGTATTTTATATTTGAGATTCTTCAAAGTAGCCACCCTTTGCCTAGAAGAAAGCTTTGCACACTCTTGGCATCATCTCAACCAGCTTCATGAGGTAGTCAACTGGAATGCATTTCGAGTAACAGGTGTGCCTTGTGTCGTAGCTAATCAGAATTAGTTAGGTAACATTGATAAATAAGATGTTTTATTTACTTTCATAATATGCTTATGTGAGATAGTCATTTGGGGCCCAGAGAGGGGAGAGGTCAGGATTGTCTTCATATTTGAATGTGTCTGTAACTATTCCTAAATCATGTGAATGGCTCCTCCATGTCTGTACTAGAGTCACTCCCTCCTTTTCCCATTGGGGGGTGGAGTATGGCAGTGTCTGGAACCATTGTATTACCCCTCTGATGTTGCATGAATCTTGACCTAGTATATGACCTAGAGGCTCACTCCTCTCCGTGAGCTTGTCCAGGAGGGGGTGTATTTGAGATGGGAGTATCTAGAATTGATAACTGATGAGTTATATTTTGGTACTATGAAGTACCAAGAACGAGAAGTAGAACCTCGTCTAAGAGACCAAACTGAACAATAATTTATAGCTAATGCTATCTGGCTATGGGATACTCCTCTCTCAAGTTAAAGGCCCTTTGTGAAGTTCCTAAGATCTGTGGTTCGTCATATGAGTTGAGAGTGGTGTATCTTGGCTATAAAATATTATAAGTATTCTTTTGTAAGCGCTCTCAAGGAATTAATTTATAGACACTGAATTGATATGAGAGTCACAGGGCTATGGTGAAGCTCATATTATTAAAATATTAAGTTTAAATATAACTGACTGCCGTGTGGTTTGTAACTCTCATCATTTAGTAATACAGGAAATTACCACGACATTTATTAAAAGTTCATTTGTGGAATTTCTTTCCTTAATGCATTTGAGCCAATCAGCTGTGTTGTGACAAGGTAGGGGTGGTATACAGAATATAGCCCTATTTCGTAAAAGACCAAGTCCATAATATGGCAAGAACAATGAAAATTATCAAAGAAAAATGACAGTTCGTCATTACTTTAAGACATCAAAGTCAGTTAATACAGAAAATGTCAAGATTTTTGAAAGATTCTTCAAGTGCAGTCGCAAAAACCATCCAGTGCTATGATGAAACTGGCTCTCATGAGGACCACCACAGGAAAGGAAGACCCAGAGTTACCTATGCCGCAGAGGATAAGTTCACTAGAGTTACCAGCCTCAGAAATTGTAGCCCAAATAAATGCATCACAGAAACAGACATATCTCAACGTCAACTATTCAGAGGAGACTGCGTGAATCAGACCTTCATGGTTGAATTGCTGCAAGTAACCACTCCTAAAAGGACACCAACAATAAGAAGAGACTGGCTTGGGCCAAGAGACACGAGTAATGACCATTAGACCGGTGGAAATCTGTCCTTTGATCTGAAGAGTCCAAATTTGAGATTTTTGGTTCCAACCGCTGTGTCTTATGAGACACAGAGTAGGTGAACGAATGGTCTCTGCATGTGTTGTTTCAACCATGAAGTATTGAGGAGGGGGTGTGATGGTGTGGGGGTGACACTGTCCATGATTTATTTAAAATTCAAGGCACACTTATTAACCAGCATGGCTACCACAGCATTCTGCAGCGATATGCCATCCCATCTCACAGTTCCAGGCTGTGTAAGGGCTACTTGACAAAGAAAGAGAGTGACGGAGTGCTGCATCAGCTGACCTGGCCTCCACAATCACCCGGCCTCAACCCAATTGAGATGGTTTGGGATGAGATGGACCGCAGAGGGAAGGAAAATCAGCCAAAAAGTGCTCAGCATATGTGGGAACTCCTTCAAGACTGTTGGAAAAACATTCCAGGTGAAGTTGGTTGAGAGAATGCCAAGAGTTTGCAAAACTGTCATCAAGGCATTTGGTGGCTATTTTGAAGAATCTCAAATGTATTTAGATTTGTTTAACACTTTTTTGGTTACTACATGATTCCATATGTTGTATTTCAGAGTTTTGATACCTTCACTATTATTCTACAATGTATAAAATAGTTTTTATACATTTTACTGGTGCTGTACATATATAGAAATCAAAGACAAATATCTTAAATGAATATGAAAACCATTAAAACCACTTGATTAGCAAGAGAAGCAAAAACATATTTTACATACTGATCTAAAAAAGCAAGGTTACCTTCTATATCCAATCTTTCTTTGCCCACAGGACTTCTCGTGCCACTCTCCCGATCAATTTCTGCAATAATCTCATCCAAATGTCTATACTTGAATTCGATTTAGCATTTATACTCTTAGTAGCCATGTTGTACTCTTTAAGATTTAAGAAAACTTTTGTAGAAGAAAGCGAGTGATGCATAACGTAAACTGTCGATTTTTAATGGAGAATGAATCGCGTTATGAGTAGCCATAGGGCAATGCCATTACTCCTACAAAGGGACATCACATACTAATGTAAAGCCCAGCTCATTGGCTATTTAGCTATTTAGCTAGCTATGTTTCAAAACTATGAAATGAACACCACTGTCTCATTGGTGCGTAATGATGGCTGTCCTACTTGGGCTAATAGACGTGTTGTGTCACCAAAACATCCTGTAGAATGATTAAACAACATTTGGTTGCATTCTAAAGCGTCTGAGAATTGCACAGAAACCGTAGTTGACCGGGTGAAACAAAGTTTAGCAATTTAGATTTCATATATTGTTTTGTTGCAAGTTGAAAGAGTCAGAATACATGAGAAACGCTGTATACAACATGGATCATGTTAGGATATAAAATTGATTTTATCAAACAAAACTACGCTATATTTTATCTCTGGGAGCCTATGGAGGACAAATCAGAGCAAAATTACAGAATGTAAACCCATTACTTACCGTCAGAGGTGAATGTATCAAACCAGTTGCCATGATAAAAGTGTTTTGCTGTTGTGCACTATCCTCAAACAGTAGCATGGTATGTTATCGCTGTAATAGCTACAGTAAATTAGACACTGCAGTTAGATTAAAAATCATATACGGTTTCTGACCATATAAGACATGTCTATGTCCCGGAAAGTTGGCTTTTGTTTACAATGCCATTCTAGTCAAATATCGCATATTGAGCAGCAATTGACACTGATCCAGTAGAGGTTAAACTTACACAAGGCAAATCATTTCTCCAAAACTAAATATATACAGAGCAAAAATATAAATGCAACGTGCAACAATTTCAACAATTTTACTGCATTACTGTTCATATAAGGAAATAATTCTACTGAAATAAATTAATTTGTCCCTAATCTATGGATTTCACATGACTGAGCAGGGGCGCAACCATGGGTGGGCCTGGGATGGCATAGTCCCACCCACTTGGAGGCCAGGCCCAGCCAATCAGAATAAGTTTTTCCCAACAAAAGGGCTTTATTATAGGCAGAAATACACCTTAGTTTCATCAGCTGTCCAGGTGGCTGGTCTCAGACAATCCCGGCGGTGAAGAAGCAGAATGTGGAGGTCCTGGGTTACACGTGGTCTGTGATTGTGAGGCCGGTTGGAAGGACTGCCAATTAGACGACAAACCAGTAGGGCCCTCCTGACATTAACCCAATCTGAAAAACATTATTACACACAAATAGTGAGCAATGAAATAGCCTCTCTGTGCAGGGAGAGTGGAAGCGAAAGTGTAAAATTGCAGATGACTTCGTCAACCATTTTGAAAAGAAGGTCGACGACATCCGATCCTCGTTTGCTAAGTCAAACGACACCGCTGGTTCTGCTCACACTGCCCTACCCGGTGCTCTGACCTCTTTCTCCCCTCTCTCTCCAGATGAAATCTCGCGTCTTGTGACGGCCGGCCGCCCAACAACCTGCCCGCTCGACCCTATCCCCTCCTCTCTTCTCCAGACCATTTCCGGAGACCTTCTCCCTTACCTCGCCTCGCTCATCAACTCATCCCTGACCGCTGGCTACGTCCTTTCCGTCTTCAAGAGAGCGAGAGTTGCACCCCTTCTGAAAAAACCTACACTCGATCCCTCCGATGTCAACAACTACAGACCAGTATCCCTTCTTTCTTTTCTCTCCAAAACTCTTGAACGTGCCGTCCTTGGCGAGCTCTCCCGCTATCTCTCTCAGAATGACCTTCTTGATCCAAATCAGTCAGGTTTCAAGACTAGTCATTCAACTGAGACTGCTCTTCTCTGTATCACGGAGTTCCGCACCGCTAAAGCTAACTCTCTCTCCTCTGCTCTCATCCTTCTAGACCTATCGGCTGCCTTCGATACTGTGAACCATCAGATCCTCCTCTCCACCCTCTCCGAGTTGGGCATCTCCGGCGCGGCCCACGCTTGGATTGCGTCCTACCTGACAGGTCGCTCCTACCAGGTGGCGTGGCGAGAATCTGTCTCCTCACCACGCGCTCTCACCACTGGTGTCCCCCAGGGCTCTGTTCTAGGCCCTCTCCTATTCTCGCTATACACCAAGTCACTTGGCTCTGTCATAACCTCACATGGTCTCTCCTATCATTGCTATGCAGACGACACACAATTAATCTTCTCCTTTCCTCCTTCTGATGACCAGGTGGTGAATCGCATCTCTGCATGTCTGGCAGACATATCAGTGTGGATGACGGATCACCACCTCAAGCTGAACCTCGGCAAGACGGAGCTGCTCTTCCTCCCGGGGAAGGACTGCCCGTTCCATGATCTCGCCATCACGGTTGACAACTCCATTGTGTCCTCCTCCCAGAGCGCTAAGAACCTTGGCGTGATCCTGGACAACACTCTGTCGTTCTCAACTAACATCAAGGCGGTAGCCCGTTCCTGTAGGTTCATGCTCTACAACATCCGCAGAGTACGACCCTGCCTCACACAGGAAGCGGCGCAGGTCCTAATCCAGGCACTTGTCATCTCCCGTCTGGATTACTGCAACTCGCTGTTGGCTGGGCTCCCTGCCTGTGCCATTAAACCCCTACAACTCATCCAGAACGCCGCAGCCCGTCTGGTGTTCAACCTTCCCAAGTTCTCTCACGTCACCCCGCTCCTCCGCTCTCTCCACTGGCTTCCAGTTGAAGCTCGCATCCGCTACAAGACCATGGTGCTTGCCTACGGAGCTGTGAGGGGAACGGCACCTCAGTACCTCCAGGCTCTGATCAGTCCCTGCACTGCGTTCATCCACCTCTGGCCTGCTCGCCTCCCTACCACTGAGGAAGTACAGTTCCCGCTCAGCCCAGTCAAAACTGTTCGCTGCTCTGGCTCCCCAATGGTGGAACACACTCCCTCACGACGCCAGGACAGCGGAGTCAATCACCACCTTCCGGAGACACCTGAAACCCCACCTCTTTAAGGAATACCTAGGATAGGATAAAGTAATCCCCCCCCCCCTTAAAAGATTTAGATGCACTATTGTAAAGTGGCTGTTCCACTGGATGTCATAAGGTGAATGCACCAATTTGTAAGTCGCTCTGGATAAGAGCGTCTGCTAAATGACTTAAATGTAATGTAATGTAAAATATTGTGATTAGATCTGCAACGCTGTGAGACCAGGAGACTAATGCTAGTCAAGTGAGATAAAGGAGGAATGAGAGCAAGAAAAAATGTAAAAGAGGAGTCCTGTAAAACGGTCAAATGAGGGAGAGAAGAAGAATGTTTTGGGAAATAAATAAAACTAATAAATGGGGGTATAAAAAGAGTCTCCCTCAGAAAATTGGTTGAGAGATTATATGAGAATACTGGATGCATGGGAAGATGAAAGCAAGAAGAACCACTAGAGAAACAAATATTGTCATGGGGAAATCGCAGTTCCGAATTTTGACCGTTTGATTTTTTGTTATTCTTTTGTTGCTTGTCCTTCAGGTTGCATGGGATTGTGAGTATCACCATGATTCGAGAATGGTTCAAAAAGAGTTAAGTATTGTTAGATAAATGCAAGTAAGCAGTCCACATGAACAAGTGTAACAACGCTCCAATCATGACTGTGACACTTACGTCCATGTTTCCATGTTTTCACGTTTCCATGTTAAAGGACCGATGAGCGCCAACATATGAAGTCCAAAGGAACATGTCAAATTGGGTGTCGAAGGAAAGCTAAGAGTCTATTATTTTGAGAAATTATGACATATGCATGTTTCAACTATTTTCCATTGTATAAAATTGAAATAAGCAAAGGCTTGGATTTCCGGTCAAATAGATGAAAAATTGGTCTTAGAAAACATCTACCAGAAAAAGTCAGAAAAGGTTTTAAAAATGCATCAAAATCCCTGCCAACTAATATCAAAATGTATGTATTTGGCAAGAGTTATGCTCAGAAACAAAGGCAAATCTTATGCATAACCATTTCAATAGAAAACCCATTCAGTTTTTAGAGTTCTACATTTTCCACCATTGTAACACATAGCTTTTTAAGTTAGACACCAGACAATTGCCTCTTTGATTGTGATCACGCTTTCAAGTCTCAACACAGAAAGGCTACAGTGTTAAGTGGAAGATGAGTTGTTTGGTTTACTCTATGGGTTCTGTACAGAATCACAACAAATACATAAGATGACTCAGCTATGGTATTACATGAATGGAGAGGGCACCTTAATATATAATTTGGACCGGGAAAGGCTTGTTTCCACCAACACAGAGAAAAATAGAGATTTTCAGGGATGTTGATTCGGTTCAGAGCAATAAGCTTCTTCACTCTTACATGGGTGAGATATTGTCACTTGAACTTCACTGCTGTGATTAAATTCTACAGTACTGAAGACACAATTTGCCGACAGAGTCCTTCGAAACCCTAGAGGTGATGCTTGAAAGCTAATCAAGGAATTTACCAAATATGGCACTGCCAAGTCCTTTGTACTGTTCCAGTAGCTAAACAACAGATGGGATTTTCAACAAATCAGTACTTTGATTGCCTTTGTTCTTGGTCTTACTATTGAAGTACTGTATAGGTGCATCCATTTGAATTCAATCACTTTTTGACAGCATCCCTTTTGAAAAAAACCTTCCATGCATGTTTGCCCATGGAAGAAGTGGTCAGGAAGTTACTTTTTTGACCTGAATCCCAAAACATTCAGGATATAAAGGTACTCAAAGTTGACTCATTTTTGCCTTTTGGCAAACTTCGAGTGGGCTGTCACATGCCTTTTACTGAGGAGTGGCTTCGGTCTGGCCAATCTACCATAAAGGCCTGATTGGTGGAGTGCTGCAGAGATGGTTGTCCTTCTGTAAGGTTCTCCCATCTCCACAGCGGAACAATAGAGAGCTGTCAGAGTGACCATCGAGATCTTGGTCACCTCCCGGACCAAGGCCCTTCTCCCCCGATGGCTCAGTTTGGCTGGGTGGACAGCTCTAGGAAAAGTCTTGTTGGTTCAAACTTCTTCCATTTAAGAATGATGGAGGCCACTGTGTTCTTGGGGACCTTCAATGCTGCACAAATGTTGTGGTACCCTTCCCCAGATCTGTGCCTCGACACAACTTCAAGTCTCATAGCAAAAGGTCTGAATACTTATGTAAATAAGGTATTTTTTCTTTCTATTTTTAATGCATTTGCCATTTAAAATTTAAAATAAAAAATAAATTTCAGAACAAGGCTGTAATGTGAAAAAATGTGGACTAAATCAATGGGTCTGAGTACTTTCCGAAGGCACTGTATATTTTCCAGTGATGAAGATATTCATGGTATGGTGGGGTATGCAAAATAGGTCAACGTTGAACACCATTATCTCCTGAATGTTTTGGCATTCAGGCCCAAAAAGTAACTTTCTGAGCACATCTACACAGGGAAAATATGTATGGAAGGGTTTGTACAAATCAAAAGGGTAGCTGTCAAAAAGTGATTGAATTCAAATGAATTTTCCAATAGATGGCTCTCACCAATCATGCCTATACTGTGAAGCAACAGCTGCTTTAGCACCATCTCTGGTGAGAATGTGTCCTTGTGTTTGTGTACTGGCTCTGGTGTAGCATAAGCCACTGGCTAAAGGCATACATTTATGTAGAATACGTGTCTCAGAAAGAGCCAACAGTTACTTTGTCACACTCTGGCTTCGAGGATAACGAATGCTCGTGCCCACTC
Source organism: Oncorhynchus keta (assembly GCF_023373465.1). Lineage (NCBI taxonomy): Eukaryota > Metazoa > Chordata > Actinopteri > Salmoniformes > Salmonidae > Oncorhynchus > Oncorhynchus keta. The sequence goes on from NC_068427.1 coordinate 7,456,747, forward strand.
CTGCCAGCTAGCATGAAGAGCTTGGACAGATTATCCATTCTGCACAGTCCCACATTTCACGCACAGAAAACTCAACCACTGCTGGCAGGGACGGGACAAAAAGCCCACATTTCTCATTTGAAGCCTGCTGCATGGGCAAGAGGAGAAATTCCCAGAGACGGTGACCCATGAAATCAGGGTGGGGGACGCCAGTTTCCGCACGGCTCCAACTCTTATCATCAGATCCTGCCGAGAAAGGGAGGAATGGGTCACAGTGCTTGGCTGAAAGACAAGTAGAGAGGGCTTGAATATTGGTTCATCAGGCTCTTGTTAGGCTCAGATGTATGTGATTAACAATCCCTAGACGGATAGCGGAACTAATCAAGTTGGTCATCTGGATAGCCTCTATAGCCGTGGAAAGTATGGGTGCTGAGAGGGTGCTGCTGCACCCCCTGATAAATTGATATTTTGAAAATAGTTATAATTAAAACAAAACATGAGTGAACTTGGCCTTAATTGACTTCATTGTGGTTATGTCATGTCCAGAGCCTAGGCATTTATGAGACATTATTAGACCAACTACAGAGGACAGAGATTTCTTCCTGGGGTTGTAGCAATTTCTGAATGAGGACAACCACATACAGACAATGAGAAAGCACAGAGTAACCATAGGTTCAGCAATATAAAGAAGCTTTCTATCCGTCAAAGTAAATTGAGAGGAATTGATTCCGCTGATCCATTGCACTTCTGTGGCTTCAAAGCAAATTGATTTTCCAAGTGCATTGTCGACTTCGTCATCCTGGTGAGATGGCTGAATAACCAAACCCCTTATGTGTTCTCTGATCTTCTCTCTGATAAGTATTTAGTTAATTCATTCCCCTAAAAGACAATTAGTACGCTCAAAGCCCTAAGGCGAGTCTCAGTTGGACAAGTCAGGTTTTCAAATCAAGCTAATGAGTTACCGGAGTGATTGTTAAATGTGCAGATACTCTATGGCAGTGAATATGACAAATATTTACAGTAACAGTAAAGTGGCTGAATTTACAGGATTATAACTGTAATTGACCCCATCCCTGCTGTCCAAAGTGTGTAAACTGGAAGTTACAAAATGTTATGATACTACATCACTACATTGTCACTACATCCTCATCAAAATGGTCAATGATGAGTTAGATTCCTGGCCGAGTCATACCAAAGACCGTAAAAATGGGACCCAATGTGTCTCTGCTTGGCATTCAGCATTAAGGAGGAAGATTGGGGGTAAGGCCCTGCGATAGACTAGCATCCTGTCCTGGGAGTGTACTCAACCTGCCTTACACTACAGAGATAGCTGTTCCGGCTTGCACAAGCAGTACTTTCTATGTTCAGTACTGTAGGCTAATCTCTGTATTTCTGAATGTTATATAGAGTGCCTTTGACACCCCTTGACGTTTTCCACATTTTGTTGTGTTACCAAGTGGGATTACAACTTATTTAATTGTACTTTGTTTGTCAACCATCTACACAAAATACTCTGATGCCAACAGGGTAGAACAATTCTAAGATATAACACTAATATATTTAGATTAGATAAGTATTGAACCCCCTGAGTTAGAATGTTAGAATCACCTATGGCAGCGATTACAGCTGTGAAAATTTCTGGGTATGTCTCTAAGACCTTCGCAAAGCCTGGGATATACAATATTTTTTATTTTTAAAAATGTTCAAGCTCTGTCAAATTGGTTGTTGATCATTGCTAGACAGCCACTTTCAAGTCTTGCCATAGTTTTTCAAGCAGATTTAATAAGTCAAATGTTAAGCAGACTCAGAAGAGGAAACAGGGGTGAATGAACCAAAATATTTATTGTTACACAGGGAGATATGGAGTGCAGATCCGGGGAAGCTAGGATGAGTTTCAGAAAAAACAGATGTGGAGACTGAGGTTGGAGTTAGCTGAGTAGGATAAAGGATAAACAGGTCCTGAGGGGAATCCAAGGTAGTGGTGGTAAGTAAAATCAAGAGCAAGGTAGTTGGGTGGTGAGATGTGGAACAGGAGACAGGATCCAGAGACAGAGCAATAACTGCAATGAGAGGATAAATGGTGTCAAGCAGGGAAACAGGCACAGCAGTGTAACAGGATCTTGAATAACCACAAATGGCTAGAAACATGAACAGACTGAGCAGAGATCACGATATGGCAGAGTGGAAGTGGCAGGACTGAGTATTTCTAAAGGTCTTGATTATGGAATGAGTTGCAGCTGGTAGGGATCTGCTCTGACTCCAGCACACCTGTCACCAACCACACAATCACACAGAGAGGGAGAGGGAGAGCAAGAGAGTGTACAGGGGGAGTAACTGCAGGTCAAGAAGACACCGGATGAACACCAGAGGGCGTAGCAGGAGCAGATGTGACATCAGGAACATTCACTGTCTTCTTGGTTAGCAACTCCAATGTAGATTTGGCATTGTGTTTTAAGTTAATGTCCTGCTGAAAGGTAGATTTGTCTCCCAGTGTCTGTTGAAAAGAGACTGAACCAGGTTTTCCTCTGGACTTTGCTTATACTTTTTTCTTTAAAAAAACTCCCTAGTCTTTGTCAATGACAAGCATACCCATGACATGATGCAGCCACCACCATACTTCATCACCTTCCTGATTACCTTCCCTATATCTGTCACTCCCTTTTGTTCCTCCCCTAGGCGTTATTGTTTCTGTTCCAGTGATCATGTCTGTATGCTACCTGTGTTTCTTCTTTTGTTCTATGTTAATTTATTAATTAAATCCATCTACCAGCGTACACGTTACAGAATAATGCCTCACCGAAGGGAAGCATCGGGGAGTGTTTTTATTTATTTATTGTTAGTATAGGTGACGTCGGGTCTGTGTGTCACTACCGGAGCAACCGGGGATTTCTCAGCTGGCTCATCAGGCTTCTATGCCTTAGCCGGCACGTCAGGTTTACAAGACCCGTTTGGCCCGTCAAGCATCCGTTGCCAAGTCTACCGAGGATGCCTCAGCTAGCTCGACAGGCTTCCATGCCTCAGTTGGCTCGACAGGTTCAAGAAAACTCGATAGGCTCGTCAGGCTCCCTTGCCGCAGCTGGCTCGACAGGTTCCTGTGCCTCAGCAGAAGTGACCGGCCAGTTCCTTGTCCCTGGGACCGTCCCTCTGGTCGGCGTCCTGTGGCTGGAGCCGTGCGTCAGGGTGGGGGTACTGTCACTCTTCAGCGCTTGAGATCACCAGGCTGCTCATTATTATGCACACTTGTCACCATCATTATGCGCACCAGCACCTCATCAAACTCACCTGGACTTCATCACCTTCCTGATTACCTTCCATATATCTATCGCTCCCTTTGGTTCTTCCCCTAGGTGTCATTGTTTCTGTTCCAGTGTACATGTTTGTATGCTACCCGTGTTTCTTGTTTCGTTCTATGTATATTTATTAATTAAATACACTTCCTGGACTTGCTTCCCAACTCCCAGCGTACATGTTCCACTTCCTTCTTTTCACTTTTATTTAGGTTAGTATTGTGGAGTAACTACAATGTTGTTGATCCAACCTCATCTTTCTCCTTTAACAGCCATTTAACTGGTTTAAAATCACCATTGGCCTCATGGTGAAATCCCTGAGCCCTTTCCTTCCTCTGTTGTCAAATTAGTTAGGAAGACCCCTTGTATCTTTGGAAGGACTGGGTGTATTGATCCAAAATCGAATTAATAACCTCACCATGCTCAAAGACATATTGTCTGTTTATTTTGTATTTTTACAAAATACCAATAACTACCAAAAACTACCAAAAACAACCAATAGTTGCGCTTTGCAATGCATTGGAAAGCCTCCCTGGTCTTTGTCACTGAATCTCTGTTTGAAATTCACTGCTTGACTTAACAGGTATGTATGGGGTACAAAGATGGGGTAGTCATTCAAAAACCATGTTCAACACTATTATTGCACACAGAGTTAGTCCATGCAACGTATTATCTGACTTGTTAAAGCACATTTTTACACCTGAAGTTATTTAGGGTTTCCATAACAAAGGGGTTAAATACTTATTGACTCAAGAAATTTGAGCTTTTCATTTTTTATTATTTTGTAAACATTCAAACAAATATGATTCCACTTTGACATTATGTAGACTTGTGTGTAGAAGAGCAACACAACATCTAAATGTAATCCCTTTGATATTCAGGCTGTAACACAACAAAAAGTGGAAAAAGTTAAAAAATGTGATACTTTCTGAAGGCACTGTAGGTCTATGATCTTATGCTATTATCTATGTACTCTCTTGCCTGGATGATGGGCATTCATGTTATGACTTAATGTAGATTCAAAAGACAGGCTCCTTTTCCAGGTGAACCCATGCTTTGAAAGGTAGAGAAATTGAAAAAGTTGAGAGTAGAGACTAGAAGTCGACCGATTAGGATTTTTCAATGCTGATACCGAATATTGGAGGACCAAAAAAAGCTGATACCGATTAATCAGCCGATTAAAAAAAAATGTATTTGTAATAATGACAATTACAACAATACTGAATCAAATCATACACTTAATTATAACATAATAACACATAGAAATACGAGCCTTTGGTCATTAATATGGTTGAATCCGGAAACTATCATTTCGAAAACAAAACATTTATTATTTCAGTGAAATACCGTTCGGTAAGTCTAAATATTCTTGTTACATTGTACAACCTTCAATGTTATGTCATAATTACGTAAAATTCTGGCAAATTAGTTCGCAATGAGCCAGGCTGCTAAAATATGCAGGTTTAAAAATATATACTTCTGTGTATTGATTTTAAGAAATGTATTGGTGTTTGATTTGTTTGATCGTAGCTAGCTACATAGCCGTCTTTGTTTCAAAGATAATTGTGTAGTCTAGAGCGATTTCCTAGGTTAGCTAGCCAGCTATTGTCGTTCTTTTAACGCAACGTAACGTAAACAACACTGCTAGCTAGCCAGCTTTTAGCAGCACTGTAGAAACTATTACACTCAACGGAACGACTTGATTAGTGTAGTGTCAACAACGCAGCCACTGCCAGCTAGCCTACTTTAGCAGTACTGTATCATTTTAATCATTTTAGTCAATAAGACTCTTGCTACGTAAGCTTAACTTTCTGAACATTCGAGACGTGTAGTCCACTTGTCATTCCAATCTCCTTGCATTAGCGTAGCCTTTTCTGTAGCCTGTCAACTATGTGTCTGTCTATCCCTGTTCTCTCCTCTCTGCACAGACCATACAAACGCTCCACACCGCGTGGCCGCGACCACCCTAATCTGGTGGTCCCAGCGCGTGCTACCCACGTGGAGTTCCAGGTCTCCGGTAGCCTCTGGAACTGCCGATCTGCGGCCAACAAGGCAGAGTTCATCTCAGCCTATGCCTCCCTCCAGTCCCTTGACTTCTTGGCACTGACGGAAACATGGATCACCACAGATAACACTGCTACTCCTACTGCTCTCTCCTCGTCCGCCCACGTGTTCTCGCACACCCCGAGAGCTTCTGGTCAGCGGGGTGGTGGCACCGGGATCCTCATCTCTCCCAAGTGGTCTTTCTCTTTTCTCCCCTTACCCATCTGTCTATCGCCTCCTTTGAATTCCATGCTGTCACAGTTACCAGCCCTTTCAAGCTTAACATCCTTATCATTTATCGCCCTCCAGGTTCCCTCGGAGAGTTCATCAATGAGCTTGATGCCTTGATAAGCTCCTTTCCTGAGGACGGCTCACCTCTCACAGTTCTGGGCGACTTTAACCTCCCCACGTCTACCTTTGACTCATTCCTCTCTGCCTCCTTCTTTCCACTCCTCTCCTCTTTTGACCTCACCCTCTCACCTTCCCCCTACTCACAAGGCAGGCAATACGCTTGACCTCATCTTTACTAGATGCTGTTCTTCCACTAACCTCATTGCAACTCCCTCCAAGTCTCCGACCACTACCTTGTATTCTTTTCCCTCTCGCTCTCATCCAACACTTCCCACACTGCCCCTTGGTATCGCGCCGTCCCAACCTTCGCTCTCTCTCTGATCTCTCCTCTTCCATCCTATCATCTCTTCCCTCTGCTCAAACTTTCTCCAACCTATCTCCTGATTCTGCCTCCTCAACCCTCCTCTCCTCCCTTACTGCATCCTTTGACTCCCTATGTCCCCTATCCTCCAGGCCGGCTCGGTCCTCCCCTCCCGCTCCGTGGCTCGACGACTCCTTGCGAGCTCACAGAACAGGGCTCCGGGCAGCCGAGCGGAAATGGAGGAAAACTGCCTTTGGCATCCTTTCACTCCCTCCTCTCTACATTTTCCTCCTCTGTCTCTGCTGCTAAAGCCACTTTCTACCATTCTAAATTCCAAGCATCTGCCTCTAACCCTAGGAAGCTCTTTGCCACCTTCTCCTCCCTCCTGAATCCTCCCCCCCTCCTCCCTCTCTGCAGATGACTAACCATTTTGAAAAGAAGGTCGACGACATCCGATCCTCGTTTGCTAAGTCAAACGACACCGCTGGTTCTGCTCACACTGCCCTACCCTATGCTCTGACCTCTTTCTCCCCTCTCTCTCCAGATGAAATCTCGCGTCTTGTGACGGCCGGCCGCCCAACAACCTGCCCGCTTGACCCTATCCCCTCCTCTCTTCTCCAGACCATTTCCGGAGACCTTCTCCCTTACCTCACCTCGCTCATCAACTCATCCCTGACCGCTGGCTACGTCCCTCCCGTCTTCAAGAGAGCGAGAGTTGCACCCCTTCTGAAAAGACCTACACTCGATCCCTCCGATGTCAACAACTACAGACCAGTATCCCTTCTCTCTTTTCTCTCCAAAACTCTTGAGCGTGCTGTCCTTGGCCAGCTCTACCGCTATCTCTCTCAGAATGACCTTCTTGATCCAAATCAGTCAGGTTTCAAGACTAGTCATTCAACTGAGACTGCTCTTCTCTGTATCACGGAGGCGCTCCGCACTGCTAAAGCTAACTCTCTCTCCTCTGCTCTCATCCTTCTAGACCTATCGGCTGCCTTCGATACTGTGAACCATCAGATCCTCCTCTCCACCCTCTCCGAGTTGGGCATCTCCGGCGCGGCCCACGCTTGGATTGCGTCCTACCTGACAGGTCGCTCCTACCAGGTGGCGTGGCGAGAATCTGTCTCCTCACCACGCGCTCTCACCACTGGTGTCCCCCAGGGCTCTGTTCTAGGCCCTCTCTTATTCTCGCTATACACCAAGTCACTTGGCTCTGTCATAACCTCACATGGTCTCTCCTATCATTGCTATGCAGACGACACACAATTAATCTTCTCCTTTCCCCCTTCTGATGACCAGGTGGCGAATCGCATCTCTGCATGTCTGGCAGACATATCAGTGTGGATGACGGATCACCACCTCAAGCTGAACCTCAGCAAGACGGAGCTCCTCTTCCTCCCGGGAAGGACTGCCCGTTCCATGATCTCGCCATCACGGTTGACAACTCCATTGTGTCCTCCTCCCAGAGCGCTAAGAACCTTGGCGTGATCCTGGACAACACCCTGACGTTCTCAACTAACATCAAGGCGGTGTCCCGTTCCTGTAGGTTCATGCTCTACAACATCCGCAGAGTACGACCCTGCCTCACACAGGAAGTGGCGCAGGTCCTAATCCAGGCACTTGTCATCTCCCGTCTTGATTACTGCAACTCGCTGTTGGCTGGGCTCCCTGCCTGTGCCATTAAACCTCTACAACTCATCCAGAACGCCGCAGCCCGTCTGGTGTTCAACCTTCCCAAGTTCTCTCACGTCACCCCGCTCCTCCGCTCTCTCCACTGGCTTCCAGTTGAAGCTCGCATCCGCTACAAGACCATGGTGCTTGCCTACGGAGCTGTGAGGGGAACGGCACCTCAGTACCTCCAGGCTCTGATCAGACCCTACACCCAAACAAGGGCACTGCGTTCATCCACCTCTGGCCTGCTCGCCTCCCTACCACTGAGGAAGTACAGTTCCCGCTCAGCCCAGTCAAAACTGTTCGCTGCTCTGGCCCCCCAATGGTGGAACAAACTCCCTCACGACGCCAGGACAGCGGAGTCAATCACCACCTTCCGGAGACACCTGAAACCCCACCTCTTCAAGGAATACCTAGGATAGGTAAGTAAGGGTAAGTAATCCTCCCCCAAAAAAAAAAGATTTAGATGCAAGTGGCTGTTCCACTGGATGTCATAAGGTGTATGCACCAATTTGTAAGTCGCTCTGGATAAGAGCGTCTGCTAAATGACTTAAATGTAATGTAAATGTATAGTTAGGTACAGTCTTGCAACGATTGTGCTTTCTTCGCAAATGCGCTTTTGTTAAATCATCCCCCAGCATTGCATCGATTATATGCAACTCAGGACACGCTAGATAAACTAGTAATATCATAAACCATGTGTAGTTAACGAGTGATTATGATTGGTTGATTGATTGTTTTTTATAAGGTAAGTTTAATGCTAGCTAGCAACTTCCCTTGGCTTCTACTGCATTCACGTAACAGGCAGGCTCCTCATGGTGTCACGTTCTGACCATCGTTCTTGTGTGTTTTTCTTGTTTTAGTGTTGGTCAGGACGTGAGCTGGGTGGGCATTCTATGTTGTGTGTCTGGTTTGTCTATTTCTATGTTTGGCCTGATATGGTTCTCAATCAGAGGCAGGTGTTAGTCATTGTCTCTGATTGGGAACCATATTTAGGTAGCCTGTTTTGTGTTGGGTTTTTGTGGGTGATTGTTCCTGTCTCTGTGTTTGCACCAGATAGGGCTGTTTTGGTTTTTCACATTTCTTGGTTTTGTTAGTCTATTAATGTATAGTTTCTTTATTAAAGAACCATGAATAATAACCACGCTGCGTTTTGGTCCGCCTCTCTTTCACCAGAAGAAAACCGTTACACATGGTGTGCAATGAGAGGCAGGTGGTTAGAGCGTTGGACTAGTTAACCATAAGGTTGCAAGATTGAATCCCAGAGCTGACAGTATAAAATTATGTTGTTCTGCCCCTGAACAGGGCAGTTAACCCACCGTTCCTAGGCAGTCATTGAAAATAAGAATGTGTTCTTAACTGACTTGCCTTGTTAAATAAAGGTGTAAAGAAAATGCAAAAAAATTGAAATCGCCCTAATTAATCGGTCAACCTCTAGTAGAGACCAATGTTGACATTAGAGCATTATGGTCCTGTGTGACAAGACCTTGACACCTTAATTGTTGAATGATGCTGATTCACTCGTGGTTCATAGACATCTGAGGGCATGTTTACGTGTGAATTGAACACAAAGGCTATTTTACAGGAACGGTGAAAGCTTGTGTAGGCTCTACTGTGGGAATCTCAAAGACTATGACTTCTCATAGATCAGTACAAGGTCAGAAGTGTTCTAAAAAGCTAGATGAACTTTCTCTAGTCTCCCCAAGACGATTGGTCAAATAGGACATTAGCCAGACAGGTCATTACCAGCATTTCGACCACTATGGGTGGTCAGGCCTGGTGATCGAAACATAGCTGTACTGAACTTTGGGTGAATCTTAACTCTGTGTAGATTTTCCCTTTTATCTTCACAAGATTAGGCTACATGTGCTCTACACTTGAGAAATTGTCTGACTATGAATACAATAGCTGGAAGAGATGTTCCAACATGTTATCATAATAAGAGAATACATACATGCATGCATGCAGACGTACATACTGTTACATTTGTTTAATTAAGGGGCACGGACAATTCTGGATTGTAGTAGTCTGGTTGCAGAGCCCTCAAGATGCTATGATTTAGCACATAATTGGATGTCTTGGTTGACTTGACAATGTATTACAAACTTTGTTGGCTCAAAGTTTCCCATGACATGTTTGTATGTTAGCACAGTTCATTTGCATAGCATTAGCCACATAATATGATGTTTCTTCCACACTTCCTTGTGTTTCTTCCACACTTCCTTGTGTTATCTTGAATGTTCAGGTTCTGCTTCACCGCTTGCTTTTAGAGCCTTTATTTATGGAGTGGGGACGAAGAGACAGGCACTCTTAGGATGATCCATCCATTATTTTGGTTTCATCCAACTATGCCCGCAGGTACGGCTAATCTATTAGCCTCCTGTTCTCTGCTCTCGGAGTGTTGAGTGCTCTGCGCACAATGGCGCTTTGTAGTCACCGAACAAAACCCGTGACTCATTGAAAGAACCCATCAGGGCACTATAGTTGCTCAGCCATGTGAATCGCCTGCAACTCTCTCTCCATAGCCTGTTCAAGAAGTACAAATACTACTTATTAAAGAGTGATAAAAGCACAAGTCAACAATGTACACGTTTAATTAGATGTACAGCCCTGCACTTGGAAAATCTCTTAAGGTGGGCTATATATGCACTCCCATGCAAGTTCTCTCGCACATATACCCTGCCACTCAAACACTCAAAGACACACACTCAGTCAAACTTCGCATCATATAGCATTTCATCTTGGAGCCGATATTAAACATAGGAAATCCTCAAACTGTTGATTTAGTAACACTGCACATGTCACCCCAGCACCTCTGTGCGCCTCTGTTCAATATGTACAAGTCAAATAAGTTTCTATTCCAGCACACATCTGCACATGCTAATTAATTACTACATTATCTGTAGCTAGAGCATTATGTTAGTGTCTCATTTACACCTGCATGTACAGGTAACTGCCAAAGTAAAAGAAACACCAACATAAAGCATCTTAAAAAGGGGGTTGGGCCACTACAAGCTGCCAGAACAGCCTCAATGCACCTTGGCATAGATTCTACATGTCTCTGGAATTCTATTGGAGGGGTTCAACACCATTCTTCCACAAGAAACACACACACACACACCCTTTAAACCCCCTATTCTCCTTTGAGACCCTGCATATCGGCATATTCAATCTAATGGAAAGATACTAAAAGTATATGGTTTTTAGTATGTTAAAAACCATGAATGGTGGGCATTTTTTGCATTTTCACATGTACTATGGACATTGATATGCAACCCTCATGTGCGAAACGCAATTCAAAATGCCATGGAGAGGCATGGTGTAACATGCCTTTTGATGAGCCCGCTGATAACCGTACATGATGAGAGAACAGATGTGGCACAACTGTTCAATTAACACTCCCATCCTCTGATACAGAGGAACACTGGAGGGAGCCTAGAGGCATCTGCTCAAGTGCAAGCATGGGACAAGAGAGACAGAAGAGAGAAGAGGGAGATCAGTGGGGAAGGGGACAATAGATCGAAAGAAGACAGACAGACGAGAGAGAGGATAAGGAGACAATAGACGAAGGGGGACAAAATGGAGAAAAAAAGGATAATAGATGAAAGGGGAAGCAAAATCACTCTGTTGCACAGCGCACACACACACACACACACACACACACACACACACACACACACACACACACACACACACACACACACACACACACACACACACACACACACACACACACACACACACACACACACACACACACACACACACACACACGGAAACACTGAGGCCTTGTGTCACGAGAGGCTTGTAGAAAAATAATTCTTCAGGTTCTGAAGGCCAATGCAGACACATTTACTCACTGTGTCATGAAAAACACATTTCTGTCCAAGCCTGTAAAATATTCAAATTTTCCTAGCTTTCTCCCTCTCCAAAAAATTTGCTGTTGCAAGTGGTGGAATTAATATGTGCCACAAACCATTAACTAATTAGATTTTAGTCATCAACACATGTGACTCTATTTTTGTAATCCATTTAGAACACCTTAGCTATTGACTAGTCCACCTGGGTAATAGTATGCATTATGCTGTAAAACCTGATCATAAGGATAACATCCAATGGGCATTACTTAATGGTGCATTGTGTTGATGAGTAGCATCATTTGTTAGCTCTTACTTCCCTCTCAAGTAAAAATGATTCCGAGTAAATTGATGACAATTGAAACTAAGCATGTCTCGTCGATTTCCTATTTCTTATTTCCCAAAAGCTGTTTTGGTTTGTGGTGCTGTGGCTCAAACTACAGACAGCGCCGCAAGTACCAGATAGCATATGCGCCGGCACTGCACCCACTTACAACGATCGCTGGATAGGGAGAGATAGGGAGAGGAGAAGCCAGTTGCGCGCGTTATACACGACTCTCGGGTGGTGAAAGTGTCAGTCGTCAAATACTCGGAGTCCACATATTCAACGGGGAGTTGCTTCATAGACGGTGCCTGGTTTATATTTTAATTTGGTCGTGTTTACCAGGTGTTTTACCTTTTTTGGATAGGAACGTCTCTTAGGTTTCCAAGATGAACCAGACTGCCGGCGTTTCGCACCAATTGAAATACCAGTCTTCTGCGTCTTCGAAGGCTATGGCCAAGGTATGGACTTTATATCTCCAGGACATTGTATAATTGAAATGAGTTTGAAACATTATTGTTGCCCCATTTAAGCTTGGGTTATTACGCTTGGGTTATTACGCTTGGGTCATTACGTAAAATGACAAGAAGTTCCATGTGAGCACCTCTATGCGCATAAGTAACTTTGTGGTGATGGAAAGCTTTGCGCAAAGAGACAAGAACTCTTTGGGCTGCCTTACATTATCATGTTGGATCATGTTTAGATGTGTGGCTATAAACATGACTTCGTTGATTCTCTGTTAGGTGTCTAATTGTTGCTTTTAGGTGGGTTTCTGTTTGAGAAATGTTGCGGTACTACCACATAGATTAGGATATATGAAGACCCCTTTCACCAATAGCAGTGTGTTGAATACTGTTCAACAACACGTTAAAGCCAAATGCACATATTTTATGGCATAAAGAGCATTGTAGCCACAAACAATACTGCAGTACAACTATTTCAAATTCACATCACGTCGAGAGCGAAACATAAGAGAGAGGGCGGGGGTGTGTATACGCTTCCAAAGTCTTCCTTTGTAGAGTGCATATCGATTCCCAGCCACTTTGATGGAAATATAAAAATATGATGACATGTGGCGATCTTTTCGTTAAGCCACCAAAAAGGTTATTGTAGTAAGGTGCCATATAAAGCTTAACAGATTGCCTTAATGAGCATTGATGTATGTGATTACGTCTCGGGCAGCGGTTCCCAAACTCGGTCCTCGGGACCGCAAGGTGTGCACCTTTTAGTCTTTGATTTAACACTACACAGCTGATTCAAATGGTTAAAGGTTAATAATTAGTCTATTATTTGAATCATCTGTGTAGTGCAAGGGCTTAAACTAAAACGTGCACCCCTTGGCGACTTTGTTTGGGAAATCTTGCGTAAGGGAATTTGGGCGACAAGAGTAAGTCAATCAATGTTCATGAAGATGAGCTCTGCGTCTTTTGGCGACTGTTTGAGTCGGTCTCTCTCTCTCTCTCTCTCTCTCTCTCTCATAAGAATGCAAGTTAAGCAGAATAATATAGGTATATTATTTTCCGAATTAATTGTGCATTGTTTTACTCTAGCCTTCCATGGAAATGCCACATTTTGACTGTGCGAATAGATTAATTAATTACATTCTTATTTCACCTCCTGTGCTATGTTGTAGTTTTTAGAGGAATGTACTTCATGGTGCTTGATATTTTATTGATGCCCCCAGAAAATGTGATACTGAAACTCCAAAGTGTCTCCATGCTTGCCTCTATCAGTAGGCTATTGTAACCGTACACCACACAACCGCAGCCTGTCCCCGTTTTTTCTTCTTCATATTCTTGGTTGAAGGGGTGAGAATTTGTGTTTGTGTGCAGTAATATACATATATTTATATTCTGGACTCTGACATGGCTCATTCTGACATTTATTAATTTAATTGTTTTACTTTTTGCATTATGTTTGCATTGTTCTATATTCCTAGATATTATTACTGCACTGTTTGAGCTCAAAACATCAGCATTTCGCTCCACCTGCGATAACATTTGCAAATGTGTGTACCTGAGCAGTACACTTTGATTTGATTTTGATATGGTCTTCCACAGTGACTCAACAGTGTTATTGATTTTGGCACGGGTTCTCAATCCCTTTTCAACCTCAAACTCCTATGGGTCAAATTTTTGATGGAGGAAACTTTATAGATTTTTACTTCAAAATGTATGTATACATATTTGGGAATGACATTCAAAATAGAAATGTGCATGCAGTTGATTTGTCACCGACAGCCCTTCTCTCCACATGCTTTGTTGAATATAGTTTGAAAGCTGAAAACTATTTTCCAGACATGCTGACATGTGACTTGTCTTGGGCTGGCAAATGTAAACATGTTGCATCATGAAGTCTTTGGTGTCTTATACATATAATCACACATCTTGGGTCTTATGTGACCCAATTCAGGAAACAAGGTGTATGTTGCAAGTCACCTCTTCACAGGAGAGCCGTTTGAACGTAAAAAAAACATTTATTTATCAAAAATGTCAAAAAATCAAAACATTTTGTTGACAGAAATGCCTTCTTGAACATGTGAACGTTCAGGTGTCTTAATAACAAACGTGCATGCCATGGGGCGGCAGGGTAGCCTAGTGAACCCCTTAACAGGCCCCTGAACAGGCAGTTAACCCATTGTTCCTAGGCCGCCATTGAAAATAAGAATTTGTTCTTAACTGACTTGCCTAGTTAAGTAAAGGTAAAAAAATAAAAAATAACAATCTGTAAATACAAATAAAATTGTTAAATTACGAGCCTAGTTTGGTTTAGCCACAGAAAAAGTGTGCAACCTTCTCACTGGCCATGATTGGCTGAGATAATGAGTGGGCTGGACATGCCGAGAGATGAGTTTGGATTGGTCTGCGGTGTAGCACCTTTTGTCTATAAAATGGCTGTTTGTGCATAGATAAACCTTTCTACTGCAGTTTTTTTCGAAAGATATAACATTAGCCATGGAGAACTGCAAATATTGTTGCCCTGAATTTATCAGGTGCTATCAACAAAGGTCAGTGGGAAAAAGTTGTGATGGACTACTTTCTGGAGGGCGATCGTGCCATGCTGACTCTCTTTGACATTGGAAATTAATCAAACAATGAGGAAATCCCTGATTTGAGGTTTCATTTTCATTGAATAAAACATTGTAGAGTCTTCTGATGACCGTGATGGGGAAGAAACGGCAAACAATAGTGTTGTCACAGAGATGTTAACCGAGTTTTGAAATCAGTGGAATATCTGGTAGAAGCAGAGTATGATAAGGAGATTAATAGAATTCTGCCGTTTGATTGCAAATGCATAGGGAGTCAAAGAGAACACAGAAGGCTGTTGTATAAAACACGTTTCCGGATTACATCTTCAAACTAAGGGCAACCATGGCATCCGTGACAGAGAGGGAGAAAGATCTGATGATTCTTAGGGCATTGCACACGGCCAGTGTGAACCAGAGTGACTTGACACAACGAGCCAAACAAGCTGTGCAAACTAAAAGGAAACGACACAAGACGTCGATTTAATAAAAGGAGTTGCAGTCTGCTGTGAAGCTTTCAACTATGTATACTGGTAAGGATCTAGATACAGTTTCAGATATTATACGTTTCTAATTTAGTTAGAAAGTTGTTTTCACTGCAAGTTAAAGCTTGCTGTTAGCTAGCCAGCTGAAGTTTGATGGCTGGCTTACTAGCTAACATTGAACCTATTTGGTTAACTTTAGCTAGCTATGACAATCGGTTTGTATTTCTAATTAAAGCTTGCTGTTAGCTATCCAGCTGACGTTAGATGGCTGGCTAGCTAACTAACTAACATTACGTGTATGAACTGTATGTAGTGATGTTGTCTCAGAATGCCATGTCGCATCTATTGTATAATATTGCTAAAATATTTGTATCTGGATTTTGTCTTTCAGCATCAGTAGAATATGCCTGACTCTCCTCCACCAGTCATACAAGAAGAATCGTCTAATTTATTTTATTTTTTATTTTACCTTTACTTAACTAGGCAAGTCAGTTAAGAATACATTTTTATTTTCAATGATGGCCTAGGAACAGTGGGGTGGCTGCCTGTTCAGGGGCAGAACGACAGATTAGTAATGCCTCCTATCAAAAATAAAGCTGGCCCAAGCAAGCATAGGTTACACCTGAAGCATGAGCACTTGCAGCGAATGGTTAACTTAATCCATAACTATGCAGAGGACAATGCAATAGTATTATCAAATATTTTTTTCCTGGAATTTTTCCTTATTGTAGGCTAATACCAGTTTTAGTCTTAATCTTTACTACACTACTCACTGTTTAGCACATGACCTCACATGTGAATCCTTAAAGAGATGGGTGGGGCTGGCTTAAGAGGATGTGAACAATGCTGAATGGGTGTAGACAAAGGAGAGCTCTCCAGTAGGTACCAAAACATTCAAAGGCCCTTTTCTAAAATGGGAGTTTACAAGTTTATCAATTTTCAAAGCAGAATTACTTTCCCATTGTTCCTCAAAAATGTAGTGTCTGATATACCATTTTTTGGCTCTGAGTCGCTAATTTTACCAATGTAAAAAACAAATGTTGCTACGTAAGACTGAATCCATGTGGTGTGTCACATATGCAGTGTCAAATATTTGACTCCAGATTGATATTAGAGAGATTTCAAACTAACCAAGTTGGTTTGACATTGCATGCTTCTTGTGGGTGTCGTGTTAGCCCTTAGCCCTGATTGCAGCGATACAACCTCTGCCATCAACAGTCCAATTACCTTGTTATTGTACAGGCCAAGCCTGCCTACACAAGTGCTCTTGTTAGCATTCTGCCATATACAGGACCACATCAGCCAAACGTGGTCTAGGGCCATTCATATTATTCTGTACGTACCCATTTAGTATATGTTACGTTAGATAACATTATGAATGGAATAGCAGTGAATAGCAGGACATATAGTATCGTACGTTTTACCTGGTCATACAATACATTATACGTCTTTCTCTGAGACCAGGTTGCTTGTTGCATAGTATCTACAAAATAAAATTATGGGGAGAAGTTACTTTGGTGGTTAGGAGAACTAACGCCAAAAGTTAGGATAATTTACATGAAAGGTTAGATGACAAGGGTTAGGTGAATTAACTTAAGTTTAGAATAAGGGTCAGAGGGCCTCCCGGGTGGCGCAGTGGTCTAGGGCACTGCATTGCAGCAGAGACCCTGGGTTTGAGCCCAGGCTCTGTCGCAGCGACGCACAATTGGCCTAGCGTCGTCCGGGTTAGGGAGGGTTTGGCCGGTAGGGATATCCTTGTCTCATCATGCACCAGCGACTCCTGTGGCGGGCCGGGCGCAGTGCGCACTAACCAAGGTAGCCAGGTGCACTGTGTTTCCTCCGACACATTGGTGTGGCTGGCTTTCGGGTTGGAAGCACGCTGTGTTAAAAAGCAGTGCGGCTTGGTTGGGTTGTGTTTCAGAGGATGCATGGCATTCCATCTTCGTCTCGTCTCTCTCGAGCCCGTACGGGAGTTGTAGTGATGAAACAAGATAGTAATTACTAACAATTGGATACCATGAAATTGGGGAGAAAAGGGTTAGCTAAAATCATTCATTTTAAAATGAAAAAATAAATAAATAAGTGTTAGCTAAAATGCTACAGTTGTCCCCGATGCAACTTGAACAAGCAACACACAGACGGTCGCTGATTACACCCAACCTAATGGTTAGAGGATACCCGGAATCAGGAGAGAATATGCAGTAAATCCAGAATCCTCCAACCAGGATTTGAGGAAAACATGGGAATTTCTAAACCCTGTTGCGCCTCAGTCACTAAGACTAGGCAGTACTGGGACAGCAGCATGGTGCTGAAATAAGACAGAACACTAGGCTGGCTGATTTATGTAACCTATCCTTTGTTCTTGAGAGGAAAGCTCAGAAGCATACTTGAAACCTGGATGGCAGTGAGACACTCCAAGACAAAAGGATCTCCACGGGATCTTTAATGTTGATGTATTGAAATATTACAATTATTTACAGAGTGAAAGACTCAACCCCTATCACGTATTGTAGGCTACTTTCCTTCAGAAAATACTGTTATGTTCAGAACGCTAGAGTACAAATTGTGCTCGGTTCAAATTGAGGGCACAGCAGTATTTCAAACTCCAGACAACATAACTGCGTGTAACACTATTAACTATTCCTTCATCTCATGCGAACCTGTCCTGGATCCTGTATTAGATCCTTAAACAAGAGGAACCAATGTACCATACTTTTCAACACAGTTGGATAAATCTTTAGGCCACCTCCGTGTCAAACAAAAGCTTATCTCTGTCTCAGTGCGTGACCTCCCCCTGTCAGTGTTTTGGATCTTAACCAGACTCGTTGATACTCTTAATTGCTCACATTCTATTTCTATTTATATACACAATCCAATGAAGAAGAGGCAGCAGATTTGTTGTGGGCTTTAACTCTCTGAGGCTCCTGTAGGCATCTGCATTTCCCGTAATCTGGTGATTAAAAGTGATCCAAGCACAGATAGGGAGATGAAACTAAACCGGCCCCATCAGAAAGCAGGAAGCAAAGCAGTGGCCTAGCTCAGCTTTGCGGGGCCCCCGCCTGGTCAGAAAAATGTAATAGCTAATCTCATGCTATTTTACACATTTTGTTGTGAGGCTGAGAAAAAATGTTGCTGTTTTAGAGCTCAGGGATTCTTGAAAGAGGGGACAATGTCAACCTTTTTGGGGCATTTCCAGGCATAGAGCCATAATGGAAATTAATAATATTGAAAGTATTTTGAAAATTCCCCTAAAACAAATATTTTCCCTTATAAAATTCCCCTAAAAGTACATTTTAAGCTCAAATAATGTAATATATATATTTTTTTTACTATAATTTTTAAAAAATCCTACAATTTTGCCATGAGGCTGAGAGAACATGTTGCAGTTTTAAAGCTAATTTCCTGTAATTTTTGTGGGGGGCCTATGTCAGTAAAGCCAAGGCTATAGTGGCTGTAGTCGTCTGGGATAACCAGCCGCCTTACCGATAAGGTGATAAAAGCGCAATATTATTGTACAATAGCAGGGCTGGCTGTCATATAGGCATAGGTGGGGTGCTATGATGGATTTTACATCCCCTTCCCACTAAAGTGTGTCTTAGCTGTCTTATAAAAGTGTTGTTATTGAGAACTGCTCACATGCTTACCATTGTCTTTTTATATTGACACGTGTGAGTGAGTGTGATTGTATCAGACCTTCTGGACCACTCACCCTGTTGCATTGCACTTTATGCAGAACTGAAGATTGTTTTGGGCTGATTTTGCTTTAAGAATCAGATAAATAAGTCCACTCACACATAGTTGGAGAAATTTGGGTGAGTATTGCTATCCCCCTCCCCCAGGGCCCAATACTGCAATCACAGCCACTTACAAACTGAGAAACTGAGAGAAAGCAATCACAATTGTCATGTACAAAATTCACTTGCAAAGTTCAATAACTCAAACCTCAGATATTCACTGTTTGAGAGAAAGCAATTTTGAGTTAGAGAGCTTTTGGGGAAAGTAATTGCATATCAGAGAAACCAATATTTATATATTACTAATTGAGTTTACACAGTGGGGTAAAACTAATCTCAGAAGTTCATTAATTAGTAATCATGATCATTAAATCATTATAAACGACGGCACTTATTTATTCACAATTAAAAAGAGCACAGTGAGAGTGAAACACATGACAGGCACGCATTTCTGTAGTGAATTTGCTGTGAACTTAATTTTACCGTGTGGAAATATAGCATATCATAACATAACACCATTAGATATGACAAAACAAAGTGATAGGCCTAACTGTTTCATATTTCGCAGTATGGGGATGATGCAGACGTGTGATGATATGAAGTTGTAGTGAAGGCTGGATGATGAAGGGTCACAGTGAGTGGAAGTAGGGGTTAATGGACCCTATAATGGAGGAGTGATGGAGGCCAGTAACTGAATAATGGGCTGATAGGATTGTGGAGGACAGACTGAGGGTTGTGATGGAGAAAATAGAGACGGTGAGACTGGAGTGAAGAGGGAGGAATGTGGGTTTTCATGGTGGAAGGATGTGAAGATGGAAGAAGGATAATAAGTGAAGTTGAATCGACTGTGGTGACCCAGCGCTCAACTGGTTGCACTGACGATATACGGTCTTTTATGACATCATGGTCAGGTTGTACACTGGTTGTATAAGGACCTTTTGTGAATGTATTTTTTGCAACCAGAAAATATGTTTTAACCTGATTGTCTTAACCAAAATATCAAATCCAATTTGTATTGGTCACATACACATGGTTAGCAGATGTTAATGCGAGTGTAGCGAAATACTTGTGCTTCTAGTACTGACAGTGCAGTAATATCTAACAAGTAATCTAACAACTACCTAATACACACAAATTTAAAGGGCTGAATGAGAATATGTACATATAAGTATATGGATGAGCGATGGCCGAGCAGCAAAGGCAAGGTGCAATAGATAGTATAAAATACAGTATATACGTACATGTGATATGAGTAATTAAGATGTGTAAACATTATTAAAGTGGCATTGTTTAAAGTGACTAGTGATCCATTTATTAAAGTGGCCAGTGATTTGGTCTCAATATAGGCAGCAGCCTCTCTGAGTTAGAGATTGCTGTTTAGAAGCTGTGATACAGCCTGACAGGATGCTCTCGATTGTGCATCTGTAAGAGTTTCAGGGTTTTGGGTGACAAGCCACATTTCTTCAGCCTCCTGAGATTGAAGAGGCGCTGTTGCACCTTTTTCACCACATTGTCTGTGTGGGTGGACCATTTCAGTTTGTCTGTGATGTGTACGCCGGGGATCTTAAAACTTTCCACCTTCTCCACTGCTGTCCCTTCGATGTGGATAGGGGGGGTGCTCCCTCTGCTGTTTCCTGAAGTCTACGATCATCTCCTTTGTTTTGTTGACGTTGAGTGAGAGGTTGTTTTCCTGACACCACACTCTGAGGGCCCTCACCTCCTCCCTGTAGGCTGTCTCGTCGTTGTTGGTAATCAAGCCCACTCTACTGTTGTGTCATCTGAAAACTTGATGATTTGGTAGAATTCTGTGACATTAGGATATTTCAAAAGCTACAATCCTTGAAACATGGATGAACATCCTGTTATGACACTTTCCCAACACAAGAACTGAGTCTGTTAAGAGTGCTTTGAGATTTGCTGCCCCAACATCTTGAAACACTTTTCAGAAAGTCTTAAAACTATATTTTATTCCGATTGATCATTTGAAATAATTAATTGGAGGGCAGCTGACCACAGATAGCATAATCTATGTTCAGCACTTTGCACTGTTTTAACTCCCATTCATTGATATGTTCTAATGTGTATATTGTGTAAATTTGTAGACCTCCACAAGTCTGGCTCATCCTTCAGAGCAATTTCCAAACGCCTGAAGGTACCACGTTCATCTGTACAAACAACAGTACGCAAGTATAAACACCATGGGACCACGCAGCCATCATACCGCTCAGGAAGGAGACAAGTTCTGTCTCCTAGAGATGAACGTACTTTGGTGCAAAAAGTGAAATCAATCCCAGAACAACAGCAAATGACCTTGTGAAGATGCTGCAGAAAACAGGTACACAAGTATCTCAATGAACAGTAAAACAAGTCCTATATCGACATAACCTGAAAGGCCTTTCAGCAAGGAAGAAGCCACTGCTCCAAAACCGCCATAAAAAAAGCCAGTCTACGGTGTGCAACTGCACATGGTGGCAAAGATCGTACTTTTTGGAGAAATGTCCTCTGGTCTGATGAAATAAAAATGGGACTGTTTGGCCATAATGACCATTGTTATGTTTGGAGGAAAAAGGGGGAGGCTTGCAAGCCGAAGATCACCATCCCAACTGTGAAGCACTAGGGTGGCAGCATAATGTTTTGGGGGGGCTTTGCTGTAGGAGGGGCTGATAGATGGCATCAAATAGATGGCATCATGAGAGAGGGAAATTATGTGGATATATTGAAGCAACTTCTCAAGACATCAGTTAAAGCTTGGTCGCAAATGGGTTTTCCAAATGGACAATGACCCCAAGCATACTTCCAAAGTTGTGGCAAAATGGCTTAAGGACAACAAAGTCAAGGTATTGGAGAGGCCATCACAAAGCCCTGACCTCAATCCTATAGTAAATTTGTGGTCAGAACTGAAAAAGCGTGTGCGAGCAAGGAGGCCTACACACCTGACTCAGTTACACCAGCTCTGTCAGGACGAATGGGCCAAAATTCACCCAACTTATTGTGGGAAGCTTGTGGAAGGCTACCCAAAACGGTTGACCCAAGTTAAAGAATTTAAAGACAATACTACCAAATACTAATTGAGTGTCACGCCCTGGTCGAAGTATTTTGTGTTTTTCTTCATGTATTTGGTCAGGCCAGGGTGTGACGTGGGTTTTTGTATGTGGTGTGTAGCTTAGTGGGATTGTAGCTTAGTGGGGTGTTCTAGGAAAGTCTATGGCTGTCTGAAGTGGTTCTCAATCAGAGGCAGGTGTTTATCGTTGTCTCTGATTGGGAACCATATTTACGCAGCCATATTCTTTGGTTGTATTGTGGGTGATTGTCCTGTGTGTCTTGATGTCCTTGTTCGATGTTAGTTGACACAAGTATAGGCTGTTTTCGGTTTTCATTTCGTTTATTTGTTTTGTAGTGTTCGTGTTTAGTTGTGTTTCTGTTTATTGAAAACAAACATGGATCTGTTTATTGAAAACAAACATGGATCGCAATCGACACGCTGCAGTTTGGTCCGACTCTCCTTCACCATATGAAAACCGTGACATTGAGTGTATGTAAACGTCTGACCCACTGGAAATGTGATGAAAGAAATAAAAGCTGAAATAAATAATTCTCTCTACTATTATTCTGACATTTCACATTCTTAAAATGAAATTATGATCCTAAATGACCTAAGACAGGGAATTTTTACTAGGATTTAATGTCAGGAATTGTTAAACTGAGTTTAAATCTATTTGGCTCAGGTGTATGTAAACTTCTGACTTCAAGAATACATTCTTGCCTATGGGCAATTCCATCATAATGTAATTACGCTGAGACGCTATTATTTATTTTTTAAAGTTTATTCTTTTACCAAACATTCTATTGGCCCAGTTGTTCCAATAAATGTGTTTTTGTAAAATGTTCTGGGCAAATTGTTAAATAGGTCTTGTGCATAGTTGGTTTGTGGTTTGGCTTGTTTTGAAATCAATAGTTTTATTTGGTATACATTTTAAAGTAGGAAAATCTGAGTGAGTGTAATTCCTTTATCATGGAATTGCCCCTATATAACACCTGATTTTTCTCTAACCCACAATAATCACCCAATGCACCTTGGATTTTGAATTTCAGGGACATTTTCAAAACCTCTCAATATACCGTCAACCTTAATCCCGGCAGTCTGCTCCCCCAGTCCCAAACAACAGCAGTGGTGGGTTAATGGAGCTTTGAGGCGCATCTAGTGCATTCTCTCCCCAATCCCCTAAGATCTGTCAAATACATTTTCCCGAAAAAGCTACCGGTAACTGGCGCTTTGCAGGGTTCTCGTCAGCCATCCTCATTGTGTGATAGATTGCTTGAATGTGCCTCAAAAGAATATCTGCATCACCTTGCCAGTCTGTGACTCTGTAAATTATAGCCGGCATGCCAACTGATCTGAATATATTCTCTGCCTGCAATGCATCTAATTTTTTCTCATACTCTCTATTCACTGAGGAATGGGTGATTAATATGTCACTAATTTGTTGTTTTGTTGAGAAATATCTGTCATTCATTTGCATGTCAGTGCTTTTTCCCAAGAGGTGGCTTATTTGTCCCCATATCAAGGATTACGCCTTTACCAATACTCCTTATGAAAAAGCAACACGTCAGAATGTAACATACCATTACCAACTACTGTATAGACCAGAAATGAATCATTATTTGGTTCTCACAGAAGATACTAATGACTTGAACCCTGAGGCTTCATATTCCTGAAGTACATTATAGCCACGGAACAGAACTGACCATCCCTTTGGTTCAACTAGCTTTTAGAGCCTGCGGCAAAATGGACTAATGTGAATATATCATGAGTTTGTAATAGGGGAC